>NW_026973839.1:0-35000 GCF_035594125.1 Scylla paramamosain | reverse complement strand
CTTGCACTTTTCCATGTCTTTTTTGTAGACATCCAACCCTTCAGGAAGTAAACAATTCTCACAAGGAAGCCACAGAATACCTGACTTCTCAACTCTCTAAAATTTCTGATTGTGACAGAGCAAACCTAGCAGTGTTCAATACATCAAAGACTTAATTCTTCCATCTATCAACTCGACACAACCTTCCAGGCAACTATCCCCTCTTCTTCAGTGACACTCAACCATCCCCCTCTTCTACTGAACATCCTCAGTCTGCCCTTCAGTTATAATCTGAACTAGAAACTCTACATCTCATCTCTAGCTAAAACAGTTTCTATGAAGTTAGGTGTTATGAGTGTTCTCCACCAGTTTTTCTCATCCCCCAGCTGCTAGCTTTGTACAAGGGCTTTATTCCTCCATGTATGGAACATGCTTCATATGTATGGTTTGTTTCACTCATACTGCTCTTTTAGACAGTGTGGAATCAAAAGCTTTTTGTCTTATCAGCTCCTCTCCTCTAACCGTCTTCAGTCTCTCTCTCTCATTCATCGCTTTCTCTGGTAAACTCTGGAACTCACTTCCCGCTTCTGTATTTCCTTCTTTCTATGACTTGAACTCTTTCAGAAGAGAGGTTTCAACACACTTATCTTGAAATTCTTGATGACCAGCACCTCAGTGGACTTTTTTGGGGGGAGCTAGTGGCAATCACATGAAAAAAACACCTCAAACTTTTGTTTCACTCTGGATTATTTTTTAATTGCTTATTTAAAGTGATTTACATATAAATATGAAGAATAAAGAAAAGTAAATAAAACACAAAAAACAATTAATCCCCCCCCAAAAAAAAAAAACAGTGGATCCATGGTGGTACATTGCCTGGCAGTGTATCACCATGGATCCCAGAAGATAATTTCCCCCCATATAAACAAACATTGATCACACTCCAACACAGGGATGATGGATACACAACTCATATGTATCTATATTTTTCTGCGTACTTTTCATCTGTACTTTTTGTTATATATATATATATATATATATATATATATATATATATATATATATATATATATATATATATATATATATATATATATATATATATATATATATATATATATATATATATATATATATATATATATATATATATATATATATATATATATATATATATATATATATATATATATATATATATATATATATATATATATATATATATATATATATATATATATATATATATATATATATATATATATATATATATATATATATATATATATATATATATATATATATATATTCCATTTGCAGTGACAGTGTGTGTGTGTGTGTGTGTGTGTGTGTGTGTGTGTGTGTGTGTGTGTGTGTGTGCGTGCGTGCGTGCGTGCGTGGGTGCGTGCGTGCGTGCGTGCGTGCGTGTGTGTGTGTGTGTGTGTGTGTGTGTGTGTGTGTGTGTGTGTGTGTGTATGTGTGTACACACACACACACACACACACACACACACACACACACACACGCACGCACGCACGCACCCACGCACGCACGCACGCACGCACACACACACACACACACACACACACACACACACACACACACACACACACACACACTGTCACTGCAAATGGAATATATATATATATATATATATATATATATATATATATATATATATATATATATATATATATATATATATATATATATATATATATATATATATATATATATATATATATATATATATATATATATATATATATTCCATTTGCAGTGACAGTGTGTGTGTGTGTGTGTGTGTGTGTGTGTGTGTGTGTGTGTGTGTGTGCGTGCGTGCGTGCGTGCGTGGGTGCGTGCGTGCGTGCGTGTGTGTGTGTGTGTGTGTGTGTGTGTGTGTGTGTGTGTGTGTGTGTGTGTATGTGTGTGTACACACACACACACACACACACACACACACACACACACACACACGCACGCACGCACGCACCCACGCACGCACGCACGCACGCACACACACACACACACACACACACACACACACACACACACACAGGTTAGGTTAGGTTTAGGTTAAGTTAGGTTAGGTTAGGTTAGGTTACATTAAGTTAAGTTAGGTAGGTCAGACTAACAGAGGCATTAAAAATTAGAGTCATAAATATACAAGGCAAAAAGACGATTCAAAGTGACTGACATACCAAGCAATTAATTAGTGAAATCAGTCTTTGTTGACTACTCCAAAGCCTTTCAGTTTGTCGACCTCAGTATACTGTTAGGAAAAAGTGCATTATTAAGACATTATTAGTGGTTGTATCACGGTATTTTATAATAGACTTATAACTAGTTTCCCCTGAAAATCTTTCGTTTTCTATCATTCTCCCATTCTACACGCCTGAGCCCAGACCGAGACCCAGAGAAATGTAAACAGGCACGAGTCAGACTTGATATAACGCTGAATTTGTTGCTTTTTAGAGGGGCAGTCGGTCTGTACATGCGTGAGGTGGCGAGGGGCGTGGCCAGGGGGCGGCTAGTAGCGTGTGCCACCATGGAAATATGTACAGACATAAAGAAGACGCCCTCAAGAAAGGTAAGGCCGGTTGCAGCTTTTATTTTTATTTATTTATTTCCATCCCGGCCTGGGACCCCCGTTTCCCGGGCCCTGAGGTGTTGGGGGACGGCCCGGGGGTGCTGTGTGCCCGTGAGTGTACCAGGTGCTCAAGCTTATACAAAACAAGGAAAGTTTGAAGCATTTTTAGAGGGGCAGTCGGTCTGTACATGCGTGTACATTAATTTTGAGGTGTTCCTTGTCATCCCCTGTCACTCCTGCCTGCCTCTGTCACCTCTACCAATCCCTGTCAAGCTCTGCCAAGCCCTTTGTCACCTCTCAAGTAATGAGGTGGCTTGAGATGTGAGATTTTAAACAGAAGCCTTTGCTGTCACCCCTGCCAAGCCCTACCAAACCCTGTCAGCCCCCACCAAGTCCCTCTCAAGCTCCACCAAGGCCTGTCAACCCCCTACCGAGACCTATCAATGCCTGTTAATCCCCTACCAAGCCTGTCAGCTCTATAATCTGAAAAAAGTGCAGTGTCTTGAAATTTGAAGGAGGGATTCATTAAGTAAACAGTGACTTATGGCCAAAATGGAGTTAAATGGAGATTAAGTAGAGATTAGAATAGAACCTGAAATTGACCAGGATAGTCAGCCACATTTACAATCACAGACTTCCAACTTGCTACTCCTTGGTGTGAAAGAATCTGCAGGAAATTAAGTACATGCAACTCCTGTTAGTCCCTCATGTGTTCTTGAAAGCAGACTGACAGATTCAGTGTGTGACATGCTGACGTGGGGGAAGGCTGTCTGGTGGCTGCTCTATGCTGTAGCTAACAAAATGGTTGTGTTTCAAGTGTTGTCATACCTGGAAAGTCTACAGGTCATCATTACTAGTATAAATGTGTACTACAATGGTGAAATTTAGTGAAAAAATGTGCTGTTTATGTATTGGCAGGGAAAGATTTGTGCTCATCAAGACATAATGATAAAAATTTTTTTTATTATTATTATTATTATTACTATTTTTTTCCTTTTAGTTGTTTTGCTGTAAGATGAGACTGCAATAACTGCCCCTTGATGCCCTATAAGGTACCGCCAAGCACCAAGGGGCGGCCACCACGGTGTACAGTGAAGCACGTCCCAGCATCCCTGTCACCATCTTTTCCCTGCCAATAATTATGCATTACATTTCCCAGCTAATTTCTTTCTAGTGCAACATTTCTACTACTAATGGTGGCCTGTACATTTCTCAGCATGACCAGTACAGCACTTCAAACAAACACAGCCTTTTCTTAGCCACAGCAAGGTGCAGCCACAACAGACGGCCTTGCCTAAGTCAGCATGTCACACTGCATCCATAACACTGAGCTTCCAGGAACACAACTGTGGGACTGATACAAGTTACTGTGTAGGTCATTTGTCCCAGCAGACTCTTTCACAGCAAGCAGGCATGAGGTGGTAGTCTGTGCAGTGCGTCAGTGCTTGGAATTTTCAACCGGTCTTGCTGCATCTATGGCCCAGAGACCAAACACAGACCAAACAGAGGCCTAGCTGAATCTAACACAAGCCAAACAGAGGCCCACCAGAACCATACACAGGCCCACAGAACTAACTGACTGGCTGGCCGGCTCACTGGCTGGTTGAGTGACTAACTGACTGACTGACTGACTGACTGACTGACTGACTGACTAGCTGAGTGACTGATTGATTGGCTGGTTGGTTGAAAGGCTAGCTGGCTGGTTGAATGGCTGACTGACTGACTGACTGACTGACTGACTGACTGACTGACTGACTGACTGACTGACTAGCTGAGTGACTGATTGATTGGCTGGTTGGTTCAATGGCTAGCTGGCTGGTTGAATGGCTGACTGACTGACTGACTGACTGACTGACTGACTGACTGACTGACTGACTAGCTGAGTGACTGATTGATTGGCTAGTTGGTTCAATGGCTAGCTGGCTGGTTGAATGGCTGACTGACTAACTGACTGACTGACTGACTGACTGACTGACTGACTAACTGAGTGACTGATTGATTGGCTGGTTGGTTGAATGGCTAGCTGGCTGGCTGGAAAATAGTCATGGTGAGAGAGAGAGAGAGAGAGAGAGAGAGAGAGAGAGAGATATGCTATTCTTAACAATGTATTTAATTTTTATCCTATTTCATTTTATTAGATTTACTTCTTTTTCTTCTTCTGCAGCTGCTCCCATATTCATATGGGGTCACTTTTCCTTACTAGTCTTCTCCCCAAGGCTCTGTCCCCAACCTTCTCTCCACTCAATCCTCTCTCACTCATGTCCTCTCCAATGTGATCTTTCCACCTTTTCTTTGATCTGCTACGTCGTCTTCTTTTTATTTTTATTATATATTTTTTTATTATATTTTTATTATATTTACTAAGAAACTAATTAAACTATACTTTCTACAAAACAACTACAACCATAACACCAACAAATCATTCCAGACTACCCCATCCCCTGCCTCCCGCTGTGCCCCACCCAGACACCACGGCCCAGCAGTGACGCCATTCCACCTGCTACACGACGCTGGCTGACGCACTCCAGACGTGGCAGCAACAGGAGGTGGAGGGCAGGAGCAAGAGTCAGATGGATGGCGAAGGAAGGCATGATGGCGGAGCTGGTGGCTTTGGAGGGTGTTCGTGCAGGGTACCTCGGCAGGGTCTAGATTAGAGCAAATGGATGATGAGAGACTAGTAAGGTGTTTGTGTGGAATATTAGGAGTAGCAGTTGGGGGAACAAGTGTGTTAGGATGGTAATAAAGAATGGCTTGGAAACTAGTTGTTGGGCTTTTGAGGGGTTGAGTGAAGCCTTGTTGAGAGTGATGGAAGTAGGATTGTCAGAAATGGAGAGGGCTTACAATGTTATGTAACTAAGTGGACAAGTGAGATAGACAGAGTGATCAAGCACATGGGACTGAGTGAGCCAAGTGTGGAAATTCTGGGATGGAGTGAGCCAGGTGTGGAAAAGTGTGGAAATTGTGGGATTGAGTGAGCCATGTGTGGAAATTGTGTAGAAAAGTGTGGAAATAGTGTGGAGAAGG
Organism: Scylla paramamosain; assembly: GCF_035594125.1. Taxonomy (NCBI): domain Eukaryota; kingdom Metazoa; phylum Arthropoda; class Malacostraca; order Decapoda; family Portunidae; genus Scylla; species Scylla paramamosain. Next base: position 29,407 of record NW_026973839.1, on the reverse strand, counting down.
TGTGGAAAAAATGTGGAAATTGTGGGGTTGAGTGAGCCAGGTGTGGACAAGTGAGATAGACAGAGCGATGAAGCATGTGGGGTTGAGTGAGCCAGGTGTGTGCGTCACTTGGGGATGACTGTGAGCTAACCTGGGACCAATGGTTGATGACGCTCACTGATGGAATTAGAAGCTGCATGAATTGTTTATGTAGATTTTAGAAGCTGTCTCAATTGTTTGTGTAGATCTGAAGCACTTACTTTGAATTGAAGGCTTGGACCATGTAATATCTTTGTAATTCTTCTGTATCTCTGTCATAAGTTCCTTAGATAACTCACTACTGTTTTTGTCTCTATATAATAATATGTACATTTACTCAAACTGCATTTCCTTTCAGTGTGCAGGTTGGCAGTAAACCTCCCTGAAGGTTCCAGAACTGCTCACCAAGTGTCCAGCCCAGCCTGTCACAAGACTATGTGACAGTGGACCTTCCACTCATACTGAAAACAGCTGTGCACTGCCACTCACAGGAAGTGGTGACCACTCTAGGTGTGCTATCTGTTGTTTATATGTATAAGATGAGTACTGGCTAAGGGTAAGACAAATTCTTGCAGGTGTGTGTGTGTGTGTGTGTGTGTGTGTGTGTGTGTGTGTGTGTGTGTGTGTGTGTGTTTAGGAACCAATTAAATATTGCTTATTGTTAGAAATGGAAGAGGCTCTGAGGGACTTTGAAAAGGTTGCTTATATCAGTGAAATGAGTAGGTGTGTTCTTGGAGACAGAAGCAGCATGTGGCCTGGCCTGGAGGAGAATCTTGACTGAGGCCCTTTTTTTTGAGAGACTGCAAGCTGACAGAGGTGAGGAAGATCCTTGTGGGGCTTATTCTAAAGGATACTGTAGTGAGGAAACTCAAAGCTTGGAGGAACAGAAGAACAGTGTTGCTGTGTGTGGCATTGACTGTGTACTATATCGTAAGGAAGACAATCTTTGCTCCCACAGTGTCAAGAGTGAAAACACAGTAAAAGCTGAAATAGTGGAGCCAGTATCACGTAACAATTGATCAAAGCAAAACAATTCAAGGTGTTACTAGTATTTACAGTGTTCTATAAGTACTTCTGAGAGAGAGAGAGAGAGAGAGAGAGAGAGAGAGAGAGAGAGAGAGAGAGAGAGAGAGAGAGAGAGAGAGAGAGAGAGAGAGAGATGATAAGTGATGTTTCTAGTTTCAGTGATTTACTTCACAGACAGTAGTTAGTGAGCAGGTGTTAAATATAATCCAGTGTTGCTGAGGGAGAATAAATTAATAGGCAGTAGTGTGCATAAATGTACTCTATGTATTTTTTATGTAGGAGGGACATTGACAACTTATTTACCTCTCCTTCCACTGAATGGCAGGCACAATGACACCAATTACCTGCTGTTTACATTTCACTGTTGACTCTTGCATTTCTCTATTAATCTGGGACTGAATTCTTCACTACTATTGGTTTGACATAGAATTTTTAATGTGTCCCTTGAAGATTAAAAGCCCAACCTATTTCCTTTATCTGTTATTTCCAGATTGAGTTGTCTTGAAGCTGAGATGAGTTGGTCGGGTAATGAGTGACTTGCATCAAGTGACCGTGAGGTGTTGGACGTGATATTGTGTTATTGCAAGTGTAACCAGTAATAAGTAAGTCCTTTCTTTAAAACTCTTCATACATGGATTTGTCATACATGGATGGATAAGGCCCTTGTACAGAGTCAGCAGCTGAGGGGGGGGTGAGAAAAACTGGCAGACATCTCAGAATACCTAACTTCATAGAAGCTGTTTTAGCTAGAGATGAGATATGAAATTTCCAGTTTCCAGACTGAGGAGGTTCAGTGTAGAAGAGGGGATACTTGTTGTCTGGAAGGTTGTGTTGAGTTGATAGATGGAGGAATTGAGTTTTTGAGGCATTGAACAATACCAGGTTTGCTCTGCCCCAGTCAGAAATTTTAGAGAGAGATTACAAGTGAGGTATTCTGTGGCTTCCCTGTGTGAACTGTTTGCCTCCCGAAAGGTTGGATGTCCATGAAAAGACCTGGAAAAATGCTGGTTAGTATAATCAGTGTAGGATTGGATAGGACAACAAGTTTGGTTTAGAAGATCATTGATGAATATAGGAAGAGAGTGAATGACGATAGAATCCTAAGGAACACCACTGTTAACAGATTTAGGAGAAGAACAGTGACCGTCTACCACAGCAGCAATAGAATGGTCAGAAAGGAAACTTGAGATGAAGTTACACAGAGAAGGAAAGAAGCTGTAGGAGGGTAGTTTGGAAATGCAAGCTTTGTGCCAGACTATCAGAAGCTTTTCATATATCCAAGGCAACAGCAAAAGTTTCACCAAAATCTCTAAAAGAGTATGATGACCAAGACTCAGTAAGGAAAGCCAGATGACCAGTGGAGCAGCCTTGATGGACCCTAATACTGGCGATCAGATACAAGTAGGCTGTGAAGTAATAGATGTTTAAGAATATTCCTATTAAGGGTAGATTAAAAACTTTAGATAGGCAGGAAATTAAAGCAATGGGACTGTTGTTTGAGAAATTAAAACTACTACTACTGCTACTACTACTACTACTACTACTACTGCTACTACTACTGCTACTGCTACTACTACTACTGCTACTACTGGATGGTATATCAGTTCACACAGCAAGAAGCCAAGGACCCACCGAGGCTGTCACTTGGAAGAGGTCATTGTTGTTGCATCCAGCATCCCAGCCTGACTGCCTAGACAGGTCCCGCAGGTTGCTGAATGGCAGAGATGCAGGCTGCTCCACAGCAAGATGTGAGACCAGTGTGGCAGAGTATGATGTGTACACAATGAGGGACACACTGTAGCCAACCCAGTAGATTACCCGTGGATTAACAGTGTCAATGTTGTATGTGAGTGTATAGTGTAGTGTCTGGGCCACCCTGTATAGGACTGCCAGCCTGGCATATAGATAGATCAATCTAATTATTTGACATTTCATATTCTGAACATTTTGCTGATCCAATTAATCTGTTAAGGGAGCACTTTGTTCAACATCTTTAAAATATTATTTGATCATCACCTGTATCTCTCACCTGATGATATAGATAGGCTGGGTGTAGGTAACAACTTTCAACCTCTCCTCAGTGATGGACAATTCAGAGACAGTGAGGTCAGCTTCCCCTGACTGCAGAGCTCCTACCGTGCCCGTCCACTCGTTGCTTGAGTTGTCCTTCAGTTTCCCGTAGGCATAACCTTCCAGTACATTGAAACTGACTCTGTACAAGAGAGAGAGTGGGAGAAAAAATAGTGTTGTGTATTGAGGGAAAGAAAATTTCTGTCTTGTCTTCTCTATTTAGGGAAAGAAAAGGAAAAGGGCAAGTAGTGTCATATGCATGGAGGAAAAGGAAAATTATTCTCATATGCACTGAGCAAAAAGGAAAAGTACTGTGATATGTACTAAGGGAAAGGCTGGGTGTACTGAAGGGAAGGAAAAATACTGTTGTCGTATTTATTGAGGAAAAGAAAGAAATACTGTCGTATGTACATTTTTTAATTGCTAGAAAGAAAAGTGAAATATACATTTATATGTATAGTTTATTTTTCATATCAGTCACAAGTATGGATGTTTGTTTCCCTTCTTTTTTTTCACATGTACAGCTACCTCCTCAAATAGCATGTATTTTCAAAATTTCAAGCTGCTGTGATGATGAAAAAAGCCTGAAAGAAAAATGACAAGGAACAAAAAGTAATGAGAATAAGTTTTGTGGCAACTATTCATTAGGTGTCACTTTTTCACTCCTCCACTTAGACCGGTACAGTTGAACGCAAAATGTGAAAACTTACGAGAAATTGTGTGCATCCCTTAGTGCAGTGACAATATCCCCCACAAAACCAGTGATATTTCTTTGACTGGAGGTTAGTTCAATAATTTTGAAGGCTGGGATTAATTTTAATGAGGGATGAGAGGGTGGAAGTGACTGGAGTATAGGTTAATAATTCTACCAGCTGGAAAGGATTTTGAGGGTCAGAGGAAAGTGATTGGATATTAGCTTGATAATCGTGCTTGGTGAGATTAATTTTAGTGAGAGACTAGATGGTGGGAGGATGATATTTAGAGGTTAGTTTGGTAATTTTGCCAGTTGGTATTAATTTTTAGTGAGGGATGAGGGTGTCAGAAGAATGTGACTGGAGGTTAGTTTAATAATTCTGAGGGTGGGAGGAAAGTAATAGGGGGTTAGTTTAATTTTGGTGATGGATGAGAGTGTGAGTGGAAAGTGTAGCTGACCACATAATTTATCAAATAATACAAGCATGTACACATTCTTAATAATGTTCCATGTTAAGATATACTAAACATGAAGTTACTCCACAATATATGATGGTGTAAATTACGAATGGTTAAAGTCGAGACTTGTTTGATGATGGCCTGTTTGCTTGCTCCCCTTGGACGTGCGGCAAGTGCAGCAGCGTTCGACCGTTTCTCTAGGGGCAAGCGACACCTCCTGGTGGGGGACTTCAAATCTGCTGTCGCTGCCTTCGAGGTGTGTCTGTTGCTTAGGTGTGGTATGTGTTGCATGTTACCTAGTTGTGTTGTTTTCTGTGTTGTTAATTGTTTCATATCATAGTGAAAGTAAACACCAGGTTTAACTGACACTCCTTACCACTCCAGGAGGCAACAGAGTCCCTGGTGGAGCTGTGTGGGGAGCAGGCGCCCGAGTGTGGTGACGCGTACTGCCGCTGTGGCCGTGCATTGCTGGAGCTGGCACGCAAGGAGGCAGGGGTGCTGGGGCCAGATCTGGATGGTGCCAGTAGTCGTGTGTATTGCTTGGTTATTGTGTTAACGTGCTGGAGTGTGCACAGCCGGGAGTGTTTGGGGAATGAAAATAAAAGGAGTTATGGATGTTTAAAAATGCATCTTTTGAGAGCTGAGTATACAAGAAAGTTGCTGTGTTTGCGGGATGAGTAAACAATGAAGAAATGTTTTGAGGAACTGGGTGTGCAGAGGCACGAGTGTTTGGAGAATGAGAATACAGGAAGACAGGAGTGATTTAGGAATAAGTGTACAAGAAAGGAGTGTTTGAGTGACAATATATAAGGAAGAGGTGTTTTGAAAATGAGAGTACAAGGAATGAGCATTTTGGGAGTTAATATACAAGGAAGCAAGTATTTAAGGGACAAGTATACAAGATTATTTTCCTGTCATATGTCATTATACAATGTTTTTCTTTGTTATATACATCATTCCCTTTCACTTTTCATATCTTGTGTTCTCGTCATTCTGATGTAATGTTACAGATAGAGAATGTTTGGTGTCAAATTTTCACTAATTTCATATGTGTATAAACTTTCATTTCATTGACTTTTTTTTACTATTACTACTATATTTGCTTGCTTTTTAAACAAGTCTTTTCTTTCAGAGGAGGGAAGCACAGGGGAAGAGGAGGACGAGGAGGAAGAGAGTTAAGAGTCACAAGAGGAGGAGGAAGGTGGAAAGAAAGAGGAAGGAGAGGAGGAGGAGGAGGAGGAGGAAGATGGAGAAGGAAAGGAGAAAGATAAGAAGGAAGGAAATGCTGCAGAAGGAGAAGGTGAGTTGTTAATAAGGTTTTGTGTGACAAGTTTTCTGAAAATTTTATTTGTTTACATGAAGTTTGTTTTGTATTTATTACTCTTAATATACTACTTCTCCCACCACATGCAATTTGTCTGTCTGCTGTTGTGGTTCTTTCATTTCTTGTTCCCTTTCCTGAATATACCATTTCCTTAGTTTCATATCTAGTACCCTCCAATAAAATTTCTGCTTCTCGGTCTCTGTACTTCTCTCGTTTTTTTTGCTTGGCTTCATTCCTCAGATCCTTCTCTTTTTCCCTTTCTTCCAAGTTCATATCTCTTTTTTACCCAAATATTCTTGTATTCTGAATTTTCAGCCAGCTTCCCAGTTCTCACTAGGATCTCCTTTACTGTAACTTGGGATCTCATTCTCACTTTTAATGGTCTTTTACCTCCTTCACTATATTTTCAAATTCTATATGCTTCTTCCACTTCTCATTCCAGTCCCTGTTCTTCACCTTGGACCATTGTAATAATTTTCCTTACCAACTCCTCTCTCTCTCTCTCTCTCTCTCTCTCTCTCTCTCTCTCTCTCTCTCTCTCTCTCTCTCTCTCTCTCTCTCTCTCTCTCTCTCTCTCTCTCTCTCTCTCTCTCTCTCTCTCTCTTATTCCCTTTTCTTCCCTTTTCTTCCTTTCTTCCTTCCCTCCTATCTTTGTTTCTCCCTCCTCCTCCTCCTCCTCCTCCTCCTCCTCCTCCTCCTCCTCCTCCTCCTCCTCCTCCTCCTCCTCCTCCTCCTCCTCCTCCTCCTTCATTCTACCTAACAAGAAATAATAGATTCAAGATTATACCCAAACGTTTTAAATCCCACAAGGCCAAACATTTTTTCTTTAATCGTATAGTAAATATATGGAGTAAACTTCCTGCAGAAATTGTGAACAATATTGAAATTGTGAAAGCAATATTATTGAATCAGTTCATCCTAAACATTTGCACTTTGTTTTTCCACAGAGCAATAAGACATTAGAATTGACAGAGAAACCAGACAAGGGACTGCATTTGAAGAAGCACAAGAACCAAGAAATTACATCATTCAATGAAATGACAACATAATCTAAAGTAAGAATTTACATAGCTTTCATTTTGGTTTACATTCTGAAAGGTAACAGTAACATGGATATGTTTTTATATTGAAATCTTTCTCTGATTGCATACAAATGGTACCAATCAACAAATAATAATGTAATACTTAGAAGCTGGGAATTCAAATCACTGGTAGATAAAATGAACCACCATTCTAGAGTGTACATAACTAAGGAATTAATATACTGGTTAACTGTCACACCAGCATGAACAGAATAACAACAATTGTTGAGTAGAGTCTGTAGGAGGCAGGGAAGGAGGCATGTAGTCAGTTTTAGAGAGCAGTTATTATGAAATCAGCTGTAGAATATTCCTAAGATGCAATACTACTGGAGTCTGTCAGCTTGAAGACAGTTTATTAAAGAAGGGAAGTTCATGAGATATAAAGCCTTTGATTATTCAGTTTCATTTCCAAAGTAACATTTATTTATTGGTGTGTTGCTTCCTGTAAATAGTAAAGCCTTGACAGCACTGCATCTCTCACACCATGCTGTAACTGTTGAGAGAACCCTAACCCTTAGAGAGAGGAGGAGGGAATCCTTGGTCTATGTTCAGTAAAGCCCTGTATTCTTGTCATGGCAATGTAGAATGGAGGCGTCATTGGTTTATGTTCAGTAAAGCCCTGTATTCTTGTCATGGCAATGTAGAATGGAGGCGTCCTTGGTTTATGTTCAGTAAAGCCCCGTATTCTTGTCATGGCAATGTAGAATGGAGGCGTCCTTGGTTTATGTTCAGTAAAGCCCTGTATTCTTGTCATGGCAATGTAGAATGGAGGCGTCCTTGGTTTATGTTCAGTAAAGCCCCGTATTCTTGTCATGGCAATGTAGAATGGAGGCGTCCTTGGTTTATGTTCAGTAAAGCCCTGTATTCTTGTCATGGCAATGTAGAATGGAGGCGTCCTTGGTTTATGTTCAGTAAAGCCCCGTATTCTTGTCATGGCAATGTAGAATGGAGGCGTCCTTGGTTTATGTTCAGTAAAGCCCTGTATTCTTGTCATGGCAATGTAGAATGGAGACGTCATTGGTCACATACTGTTCTAATGTAATCTAATGTAATCTAATGGAATCATGAAGGTGTAAAAATGCAGGATATGGACATCATCAGCTTTTGTCATTAAGGGTGGTAAAGTGAAAGATTTGTTAATCACTTTGGTCTTTAGTTGATGCTTCTGGTGAGGCTTTCCTGTTTAAACTTGGCATAATATATATAAAATGATGTGGCATGTTAAACAAGTTAACTTACTGCCTTCTTGTGTCTTTCACAGATAGAAATAAAAAACGTCACAAGACAGAATAGTGAGCTGCATGCACTTATCACAGAGTATAAAGTCACTCCCTCAGAGGAAAAAGACAAGGATGGCATGTCTTCATGTGAGAACTCAGAAGCTAAATGTGAGCTACCATCCACATGAATATATATTTGTATATCAAACTGACATTCTCCTTGGAGGGAGGCTTTCCAAAGTGCACACACACACACACACACACACACACACACACACACACACACACACACACACACACACACACACACACACACACACACACACACACACACACATCTCTGCATCAGGACTCAACAGCCAGACTGATAAACAATTACTTCACCCAAGATGATCAGCTGATAGGATTAGCTGTGGATGAGCCTCCTGTGGTGACTAGGAGTACAAAAGCCAGCAGCTAATTTTGGGAGCTGCCAGTCATCATGGTCCTGGTGTCTGAGGTGCTGCTTTTGCATTTTCCCAGTCATGGGTCGAGGCTACATCACATTTATTCATTCACAGTTGCTCTTAGTTATCTCTGTTACAAGTTAAAATTTTTCCTGGCTCCACAGACATTTCTGGTGCATCTAACCCTCTCTCCATTGCCCTTCTATTTCCCTTAGTCTTATACCCACTTCTTACATTACGTCTAATTACTTCCATTGGTCATTCTTGTCTGGCCCTCTGTTGCATCAATTTTTCACCTCCAGGTACAGATACCAAGGGGAAATTGCTGGGTCAAGTGGCTACACTGACATCTGAGGTTAGCAGGTTGGAGAGTGAGTGCAGCAGTCTTCAGGTTCAGCTAGACTGTGAGAGGGATAAGTATAACAAACTGCTGGGAGAATCTCTTGCTCATGAAAAGTTGTCTGAAGATGTCATAACTGAACCAAAAGGTAAGAAAGTTTATATTCTCTAATAATAAAGCAAATAATTTTTCCTCACTGTTGCTCAATTTTTTGAATTAATAACAAAATAAAAGCATTGTTATTGGATTTGTTTATTGAGGCTGTATTAAGAAAAGTTGAGAGAAACAAACTTATTGTTTTATCAGGAGAAACAACAGGATTGGGAGGAACTGAGCTTTAACAGAAGCTGCAACAACTGCAGGAGGCTCACAGGGTCCTGGAGAGCAGGTTAACTTGCAGCATGAAGGAGGTGGCTGAGCTAAGTGACAGGAAGTAGCAGCTTAAGCATGCTGTAGTGCATGAGGAGACAGAGTCCATCGGTGTATGCATGTTTTTTGCTCATTTGAATCATCTGTAAAAGTGAAGTGGAGGAAGTGTTTACTGTTTACTGTATGCCATTTCCTTGGTCTTTTAATGAAGAATTTTATCCTTCTTCAGGTGACTACATCACCATCTACCAGTTGCAGCGAGGAGTGATGAAGCAACAAGCTCGAGAACGCGAGTTAGACCTTGCCAGCCTCCATCATGAATGAGAGGAAATGAAGCAAAACCACTCTGCAGGTTAGTGCTCTCTTTTGCATCTCACACACTTCTTATTCATGTCATGGCAGATTAGTGATTTCTGCTGCATCTCACACACTTCTTATTCAATTGCTGGCAGGTTAGTGATCTCTGCTGCATCTCACACACTTCTTATTCAATTGCTGGCAGGTTAGTGATCTCTGCTGCATCTCAAACGGTTCTTATTCAGGTGTTGACCAAAGTACTAAGCCTTCATATCATTACCTTGCTCTGTGATGGAGGCTACACCATCTGGCATCTAGCTGAGATTTAATGTTGCAGTAAAGCTTCCATATGAGTTCATGTAGAGCAAAATGTTTTCAAATGCCAGGGAAGTAGTGTAATGTAACCTTCCAGAGAAATCTATCCCTCATTTATTAGTTAACAGGAGTGTTTAATGTACTTAATGTGATTAGCCAGGATCAAGGGTCAACTTCTTCACTGACCATTTACTCTCAGGTGATGTATCTGTCCTCCATGAGTCACCAGAGACACATAAGGTGTTGTAAGTGAAATTTCATCTATTAGATTTATTCAAAATGTGAATTAACACAGTTGTTTCCTGCAGGATTTGATATCAAAGCTGGTGCAGGAAAAGGAAGCAGATCATGACCTTCAGCAGCTCGAGAAGATAAGCAGCGTCCTTAAGAGTCCAGTTGCTATCTTTAGCAGTGTTGGTGAGTAGTAAAAACTGAGCCATCTTATGAAGTGCAACGAAACATTATTATTATCTTCATAATTTTCTTGAAATAAACAGATTTCTGTGGCATGTTGCTCATTAGCACTTTAATATCAGATAACACCAGTTATTTATGTAATGATGTAATGTACTAAGTAGATGAAATACAAGTGGCGTCTGCTAACACTCTTGATGTGGAACAGGAACCAGTGAGTCTGAGACACCCACCACCAGTGGAAAGGTGGCTGACGAGCGCCTCAAGCACTCTGAAAAGGTGGAGCAACAACAAGAAACAGAAAATTGCATCCATCATTCTTTGCCTGAGGAGGGAATTGATGCTCTGTTGACCCTTCACACTGATGTCCCTCATGAGGAGGGGAGAATATGAATCCTACAGAACTTGCCCATAGGAAGACCAAAACTGTTACTGCTGCCACACTGCCACCACTTCCACTGACACCAAAAGCCCAACTGTGCAGAGAATCCTGGACCTCCGCAATGAAATGGAGTCCACCAGTCACCTGGAGCACTTTAGCCTCCAAAAGTTCCATCCGTGTCCATTGTGTTTGGGTAAACTTATCACTGTATAAGGGGACAAGTATCAGTGTATGGTTACTATATACTCATTTGTACTTAAAGATGTCATGTCACATCATTCTCTCTCTCTCTCTCTCTCTCTCTCTCTCTCTCTCTCTCTCTCTCTCTCTCTCTCTCTCTCTCTCTCTCTCTCTCTCTCTCTCTCTCTCTCTCTCTCTCTCTCTTTCTTTCTTTCTTTCTTTCTTTCTTTCTTGCTTTCTTTTGTTGCATATGTTACTGCTTTACATTCCTCCCCACAGTATTTTTTCATCTACTTTATGACTGCAGTAGTTTTATCATCCCAGTGTATGCTGTATCCACTCTGAAACTGTAATTCACCAATCAGCTCAAATGTGTCTCTGTTTTGATAATCATTAATTTGTTTCAGCTACACAACCACTCTGATAAGGGACAAAATCTACTTCACCAGTCATCTATGTCATACAGTCATATATATTCATACATATGACAAAATACTCTTCCTAAGACATTTCTTATTTTCTCTTCTCAAGTGACCTGTCCATCTATCTAAGGTACCACATAACATTTAAAACTTACAATATTGTGTTTAATTCATGAACACTTTTTTGTCTATCTATGGAGACTTGCGTATAGACTTGAAATGTATTGGGAGTTTTCTTTATCTCTCATTCTATACCTAACACCTGTTCCTAAGAATCCCCAGGTGATAGCCATGGTGACTGGCTGGTCTCCTACTGAGTGGCTGGGGTTTTCCAAAAGTGAGGGTTGGTGTTCCATACCATACCATGTGCCCTGTTTGTATTCCTTCTTTGTCCTCTGTATTATATTCTATGTAAAGATGGTGCTGGGGTGGGATCTACTTCTTATTCCCTAAAAGTGATGAGGAGTGACACTGGGCAGCATTGATTTGCTCCTTAGAGATGGCTGGGTTCCTGTGGATGAGTGGGCCATGCTGTGCTTTGTCAAGGATGGTGTTTGGTATTGTGATGACTCTTGCCACAATCAAGTGCCTCCCACAGAGTAGTGGAGTACCTATGTATGGTGTTGACCCAAGCTGTCCAGGTCTCATCCAATGCCTTAATATGATTTAGATGATCAAAATGGTTTAACTCACCATTTAATCAGCTGACTGATTTGAATGGAGAAGTATGTAATGTGTTGTAGCCTAACCATCCCTGCCAGCATGGTCAGATTCTTGGTAGTAACCTGAAATGCTCCTAGGTAGTGAGTATCATTGCACATAATGATCTTTACTTTGTCAGTAATTCAATGATACTGAATATTACTCTACTGGATTTTGCTCAGCACTGCTTGGTAACTTTTGGCCATAATCCCAGGTCTGGAATGATATGAAGCCATGTTTTTACATTCCATATGAGACAGGCAAGCACTATGCTTTGCCTGACTGATACCTGTACTTTACATTTATGACCCCAGGTAGTTCATCACTCTCTCTCTCTCTCTCTCTCTCTCTCTCTCTCTCTCTGTTTGGAATTATACTGTATATTAGGAAATATCATTAAAGAGTGTGTGTGTAAAAAGTGTTTGCATTATTGTGCATTTGATGTTATAGCCCCAGGTTCTTAAAGTTTTCTAGTTTCATGATTTATAAAGATTGCTATTTTTAATAAAGTTATTGAAATTGTTATTGAGTGTTTTTTATTGAACTCATTAGCTTTGTAATAGTGTGCGTCTCATCATGCATTCATTAATGATGTAGAGTGGAAATGTCCACTCCTATCATGCATAATATCAATGCATTATTGGTTTATGTTGTTATTTGTGTATAAATTGTAAAGTTATGCCAGTCTATTTTAGTACAAACTAAATATCAGCTGGAAGAGAGGACAGGTAATGGCACACTAAAACACAGGAAGGGACAATGATATAACCATCCAATTTAACAATACACAGAGGAAGAAGAATGAGAAAGCAATAAAAATGGATTATTTAATGGATGATTAATAGACCCTCATTTGTAATGTTATTTCAGGCAAGAATATTAAAAGAGACAGCTGGCTTGCCCTTTGTACTTGTTCAGCTTGCCCTTAGCACTTGTTCATACATGACAGAATGAGAGATGTATGGGTGGGGGTGACACCTGGAAATGGGTATGATTCATGAAGGGACTGATTGATTGGTTGACTGACTGATTAAGAAAAAAAAACGTAGCAGTGGAGGGTGGGGGGGGGGGGAAGGCGCCCCCAACTTTCCAGTCATATATGGCGTGGAAGGGACAATACCAGCAAAGAAAAATATGAGAAAATGCATAATTTACTACAAAACCCAAAATGCGAAATAAAACCTTGCCAAATTGAACCTTCCCACGAAGGTAATGAATGGAGTTTTGATGCAATGAGCCACAGTTACTTAAAACACTCAACAAATATAACACCTGCCAAAAAAATAAAATAAATAAATAAAATCAATCAATAAATAAAGATAAAAACGCGAGAAAACCTTTAAATTATCACAACGCGAAATATACACACACGCTAAACTGGATGCGTCATTAATTAATACCCCCCCAATAGTTTATAGCCCCTCCCCTATTCATTGCTCCCCCCCCCCCTCCCTGCCTTGAGGAACACCTTCACTTATGGCCTGCTGTTGGGTCAGATTTGAGCCATTTTAACCTCGAATTACATACAATACATACATACATACATATCGTCTCCTTGCAATAATTATAATAGTCTTCCTGGCTTAATTTTTGTTTATTCATTATTCCTTATGTATTTATTAATTATTTGTCATTTGTCTAATTCCTTGTTTTATTTAGCCTCGGTATTTAACTAAGCATTTTTTTTTTTTTTCACTTTCTGACTGTGGCCCTTGCAATGAATGGCTTAATTGTTTATTTACTGTTCCTTACGTGTTTATTGATTATATGTGAGTTATTTATTTGATATTCATGATTTTTTTTTTAACTTCGTATTTCTTTATATGATAGTTTTATCTTTTCGTGTTTTCTGGCTTAAGTTTTGTTTATTACTCCTTGTTTGTGTTATTAGGTGTGTCATTAATTATTTGTCTTATTTCTCGTAGTTTAATGGATTTTTTAGCACTTTAATTATTAGAGTTCCTCACCAGTCATTTTATGAGAGAGAGAGAGAGAGAGAGAGAGAGAGAGAGAGAGAGAGAGAGAGAGAGAGAGAGAGAGAGAGAGAGAGAGAGAGTCTAAATGAATGATAAAAAAAATAATAATCAGTTACAGTATTTTATTTATAAACAAGAACAATTCATGATAATAATAATAATAATAATAATAATAATAATAATAATATTTAAATACAAGGAGGAAAATGTGTAATAATAATAATAATAATAATAATAATAATAATAATAATAATAATAATAATAATAATAACAATAACTGCTTTTATCTTACTCACACAGATAAATAGTTTTATAAATAGTTTATTGACCATAAACATTGTGTACATACACACAAAATTAAATAGAACAGATAAAAATTTCAAAATGTAGTCAGTGACACACAGAAGACTGGTGACAAAACCTACTAAAGCCCATTAAATGATTGGGTGTCTCAAGTTTCCACATCATCAGTGGAACACTGCTTCTGAGCACTCAGGGATGGACAAGCTTTTCATGGCTTGTGTGAATGGAGACAAGACGTGTAGGGGATTTATTTGTTCTGTTTTTTCTTGTCCTACTCTCTCTTTCCTCCCTCTTGACTCTTCCTTTGCTTCATCCTACTCTTTCTCTTGCTCATTCTTTCTCTCTCTCTCTCTCTCTGGACTTTTCAGACATAGCTCCTTATGATTTTTTGGCAATCCCAAACCTGTTGACAGTATCCTTATCTGAGAGCCAAGGAGACCATGCAGAATGTGGCAGCATACCTATCATTGGTTGCAGAAGCGTTTGAGCAGTGGAGTGATGGATGATTGTAGGAATGTGGTGGCACTGCTATCCACCATGACATTCATCCACATAACAGAACCATCTCACATGGTGCATTCAGCCTCAGGGAGAGGAACCTCTGTAGCCTTGGGCAGTAGCCCTTGGTCAGGTTTGCTCCAGAGTCAAACCTGCTTACCATCCGAGAATACCTTGGGGAGGAATGAGGAAGCCTTTTGCTCTGAACCCATGAAAATTGTTCAACCCTATAAGGGAAAAATATGAATGTTGAACAAATTGATGAGAAATGGAAGGATTAATGGGCTAAGTGTGTTGGATTACAGAGGGCTTTCTTTGAAGGACATTTTGAATGATACCATAATTTTGGCCCTTAGCCCAAGGTTGGATACTTCTGAACCGTTCTTGCATTTTTAAGCTAAGTAATATAAAATGCTCAATTAACAAAGGAAGGATAATGAAAAGATAAAACAAATCAGGAATTATATCAATTCATAGCTTTATCATAGTTCTAAGTCATAAATACTACAAAAATTAGTCAATCTCTTCAGAAATAATTATAAGATAAGCTTTAATAATAAAAAGTATGTATAAATAGATGAAATGTTGTCACCTTCACCAATGCCGGCTTCTTGTTATTCAGCACATGCTTGTGCTTCCTGAACACCGGTCTCATACTGGATAGAGACAGTAATGTATGGAGGTTTGATGCAATACAACATTTTATATAAGGATAAAAACTTGCATAAACTTCCTGTTTGTGTTTTTCTACTAAGGTGCAATTGTTAGGTGAGCATTTGCAACTTCCTACACTTAAACCATAACATCCCTACTACAGTGGCTCAGAGCCACACCATCACTTGTTGCTTGTCCACTAGTAAATAAGTTTTTTGTTTGTTCATTCTCATTCCTTCCCTATTTAAAACATCATTCCATCTTGTCATGGCCTCTTGAAGATCTTGTTGGCTTCCTGTCACGACAGCGACATCGTCTGCATAGGCCAGCATGATCTCTTTATCCTCCCTTACACACACTTCCTTCAGGCATCTGTCCATGTATATAATGAATAGCAAAGGAGAGAGCATCAATTATTCAATTATTCAATTATTCCTCACACACACACATACACACACACACACACACACACACACACACACACACACACACACACACACACACACACACACACACACACACAGGTAATAACAATAATATCTACCCTATATTGTAATGCACATTTTCATAATCACCACTGAATCATCATCATCATCATCATCAATATTTTTTTATCAATAATATTAACAGTATTTATATATGTACATAGCATTACTATTATTACTACACACACACACACACACACGTACATACACTCACCTCTCGGCAGGGGTGGTGGGGAACAGGAGGAGGAGGAGGAGGAGGAGGAGGAGGAGGAGGAGGAGGAGGAGGAGGAGGAGGAGGAGGAGGAGGAGGAGGAGGAGGTGGACGAGGAGGACGAGGAGGAGGAGGAGGAGGAGGAGGAGGAGGAGGAGGAGGAGGAGGAGGAGGAGGAGGAGGAGGATTAACACTGTGTGAGTGACTGACAGACTGACTAACTGACTAACTCACTAACTGACTGAATGACTGACTAACTGACTGACTGAATGACTGACTAACTGACTAACTGAGTGACTGACTGACTGACTCACTGACTGATACATACATACATACAGACAGACACAAGTACACAAGAATAAAAAATAAAATACATAACTGAAAAATCATTGCAATACACAGACAGACAGACAGACCAATGACAGAAAGACAGACAGATGGAGACAAACTAAACAGATAGATAGATAGTGAAATGACCACACAAAACACACACACACACACACACACACACACACACACACACACACACACACACACACACACACACACACACACGCACCTGTTGAACATAGTAAGCTGTGGCTTACTATGGCTTATCCCCTTATCAGCTGGAGGGAGGGCTACAGCTAATAATCTTTTCTTCTTCCTTATCCGTGCCTCCTCCTCGTCCTCCTCTTCCTTTTCCTCCTCCACCTCGTACTCCGGAACTGGCGACCCCCACCACCGGCACCTCCGACATGGCCTCCTGCGGGATGGTAAGGTAGTTAGGGAACTGTCTGAGTTAGCGTGTGTGTGTATGTTGGTTAAGTTTGGTTAAGTGTTAAATAAAGAATGGTACTCTATATTAATTTCAATATTTATCTACTTATTATCTGTATTTTGAAGATACATGTACCATTTGAACTGTAAACCTTTGTAATTGTCTGTCTCCTGCACACCCAGCTCGTCAACACCCCTGTGCCTGCAAACGGGTCACTGAACATTAAATAAACTTGTCTCAGTCCCCTACATACACACAAGTGGCTGGCCAAACACTGCATCAACACAAACAATGGATAAACAGTGGGAATCTGCTGGTCTGAGTCCCCTACATACACACAAGTGGCTGGCCAAACACTGCATCAACACAAACAGTGAATAAACAGTGAGAATCTGCTGGTCTGAGCCCCCAAAACACACTAGTGGCTGGCCAAACACTAGATCAACACAAACAGTGAAATAAACAGTGGGAATCTTGCTGGTCTGAGCCCCCAAAACACACAAGTGGCTGGCCAAACACTAGATCAACACAAACAGTGGATAAACAGTGGGAATCTGCTGGTCTGAGTCCCCTACATAAACACAAGTGGCTGGCCAAACACTAGATCAACACAAACAGTGGATAAATAGTAGGAATCTGCTGGTCTGAGCCCCCAAAACACACAAGTGGTTGGCCAAAACACTGCATCAACACAAACAGTGGATAAACAGTGGGAATCTGCTGGTCTGAGTCCCCTACATACACACAAGTGGCTGGCCAAACACTGCATCAACACAAACAGTGAATAAACAGTGGGAATCTGCTGGTCTGAGTCCCCTACATACACACAAGTGGCTGGCCAAACACTGCATCAACACAAACAGTGGATAAACAGTGGGAATCTGCTGGTCTGAGTCCCCTACATACACACAAGTGGCTGGCCAAACACTGCATCAACACAAACAATGGATAAACAGTGGGAATCTGCTGGTCTGAGTCCCCTACATACACACAAGTGGCTGGCCAAACACTAGATCAACACAAACAGTGAATAAACAGTGGGAATCTGCTGGTCTGAGTCCCCTACATACACACAAGTGGCTGGCCAAACACTAGATCAACACAAACAGTGGATAAACAGTGGGAATCTGCTGGTCTGAGTCCCCTACATAAACACAAGTGGCTGGCCAAACACTAGATCAACACAAACAGTGGATAAATAGTAGGAATCTGCTGGTCTGAGCCCCCAAAACACACAAGTGGCTGGCCAAACACTGCATCAACACAAACAGTGGATAAACAGTGGGAATCTGCTGGTCTGAGTCCGCTACATACACACAAGTGGCTGGCCAAATACTGCATCAACACAAACAGTGAATAAACAGTGGGAATCTGCTGGTCTGAGTCCCCTACATACACACAAGTGGCTGGCCAAACACTAGATCAACACAAACAGTGAATAAACAGTGAGAATCTGCTGGTCTGAGCCCCCAAAACACACTAGTGGCTGGCCAAACACTAGATCAACACAAACAGTGAATAAACAGTGGGAATCTGCTGGTCTGAGTCCCCTACATACACACAAGTGGCTGGCCAAACACTAGATCAACACAAACAGTGGATAAACAGTGGGAATCTGCTGGTCTGAGTCCCCTACATAAACACAAGTGGCTGGCCAAACACTAGATCAACACAAACAGTGGATAAATAGTAGGAATCTGCTGGTCTGAGCCCCCAAAACACACAAGTAGCTGGCCAAACACTGCATCAACACAAACAGTGGATAAACAGTGGGAATCTGCTGGTCTGAGTCCGCTACATACACACAAGTGGCTGGCCAAATACTGCATCAACACAAACAGTGAATAAACAGTGGGAATCTGCTGGTCTGAGTCCCCTACATACACACAAGTGGCTGGCCAAACACTAGATCAACACAAACAGTGAATAAACAGTGAGAATCTGCTGGTCTGAGCCCCCAAAACACACTAGTGGCTGGCCAAACACTAGATCAACACAAACAGTGAATAAACAGTGGGAATCTGCTGGTCTGAGCCCCCAAAACACACAAATGGCTGGCCAAACACTAGATCAACACAAACAGTGGATAAACAGTGGGAATCTGCTGGTCTGAGTCCCCTACATAAACACAAGTGGCTGGCCAAACACTAGATCAACACAAACAGTGGATAAATAGTAGGAATCTGCTGGTCTGAGCCCCCAAAACACACAAGTGGCTGGCCAAACACTGCATCAACACAAACAGTGGATAAACAGTGGGAATCTGCTGGTCTGAGTCCGCTACATACACACAAGTGGCTGGCCAAATACTGCATCAACACAAACAGTGAATAAACAGTGGGAATCTGCTGGTCTGAGTCCCCTACATACACACAAGTGGCTGGCCAAACACTGCATCAACACAAACAGTGGATAAACAGTGGGGAATCTGCTGGTCTGAGTCCCCTACATACACACAAGTGGCTGGCTAAACACTGCATCAACACAAACAATGGATAAACAGTGGGAATCTGCTGGTCTGAGTCCCCTACATACACACAAGTGGCTGGCCAAACACTAGATCAACACAAACAGTGAATAAACAGTGAGAATCTGCTGGTCTGAGCCCCCAAAACACACAAGTGGCTGGCCAAACACTAGATCAACACAAACAGTGAATAAACAGTGGGAATCTGCTGGTCTGAGCCCCCAAAACACACAACTGGCTGGCCAAACACTAGATCAACACAAACAGTGGATAAACAGTGGGAATCTGCTGGTCTGAATCCCCTACATAGACACAAGTGGCTGGCCAAACACTAGATCAACACAAACAGTGGATAAATAGTAGGAATCTGCTGGTCTGAGCCCCCAAAACACACAAGTGGCTGGCCAAACACTGCATCAACACAAACAGTGGATAAACAGTGGGAATCTGCTGGTCTGAGTCCCCTACATACACACAAGTGGCTGGCCAAACACTAGATCAACACAAACAGTGAATAAACAGTGGGAATCTGCTGGTCTGAGCCCCCAAAACACACAAGTGGCTGGCCAAACACTAAATCAACACAAACAGTGAATAAACACTGGGAATCTGCTGGTCTGAGCCCCCAAAACACACAAGTGGCTGGCCAGACACTGCATCAACACAAACAGTGAATAAACACTGGGAATCTGCTGGTCTGAGCCCCCAAAACACACAAGTGGCTGGCCAGACACTGCATCAACACAAACAGTGAATAAACAGTGGGAATCTGCTGGTCTGAGCCCCCAAAACACACTAGTGGCTGGCCAGACACTGCATAGGCACAGATGGGGAGCTGGTTTGGCCTGACAGCACCCTCCAGTATTCATGTAAATTCTGGCTACCATTTGCAATTCTATTTTGGGGAGCCACACCTCAGAGAGTCTCTTTTATTGAAGTTTTGTCCCCCCCACGGCTGGCTGGCCTACATAACAAAATAAATAGATAATGTTTTTTTTTTTGTCAGTTAGAGGACTTTTTCATCTCTTACCTGTTGAAATAAGATTATCTCGGAAAGTTTAAAAATGATGCATTACTACTACTACTTACCCTTCTGGAACAATACCTCATCCTCAGCATCAGAGGACGGCCCCTCCCTCCCCTCCTCACCCTGACTAACTGTTGTTGTTGTTGCAGTTGTTGTTGTAACAGAATCAACCCTCTTCCTCTCCCTCTCTCTCTGACGTGCCTCCCTCCTGGCCTCCCTCTCTCTCCTCCCTCCTCTCTTTCCTCTCCCTCCTCTCTTGCTTCCTCTCTCTCTCTCTTGCCTGCTGCTGCAATCTCTGGGTCCACCATGCTCCTCGTTGATCCTCGGGATTTGCTGCAAAAGGAGGGAGAGAGTGAGTGAGTGGAAGTGGGGAGTAGAGGATGAAGAGAAGAAGGGTAAAACTATTATTGTAAGAGAGAGAGAGAGAGAGAGAGAGAGAGAGAGAGAGAGAGAGAGAGAGAGAGAGAGAGAGAGAGAGAGAGAGAGAGAGAGAGAGAGAGAGAGAGAGAGAGAGAGAGAGAGAAGAGAGAGAGAGAGAAATATGTAGCAGTAATAATAATAATAATAATAATAATAATAATAATAATAATAATAATAATAATAATAATAATAATAATAATAATAATAATAATAATAATATCAAACATTCTCTCTCTCTCTCTCTCTCTCTCTCTCTCTCTCTCTCTCTCTCTCTCTCTCTCTCTCTCTCTCTCTCTCTCTCTCTCTCTCTCTCTCTCTCTCTCTCTCTCTCTCTCTCTCTCTCTCTCTCTCTTTCTCCTAGTGCAACCTACACTCCATAAATTATTTCTTGCCCCAAAAAAGCTAAATTTGGAATAAGACAAACAGTAACAAGTCCGAACATAGCAGTGGATCTTAAACTCCTAGAAACTGGAGACATTACTGTATTCCCAGACCTTGGCGTTTAGTATACAAAGCTCTTAATACAAACACAAGAGACACGGAGCTCATGATATTCAGTTAAGACAGACAGGTAACTTGAGTGACACCCTTCTGCTGAACCCTCCCGTGCCCAACAGAGTGTTTGTCTCACGAGGAACCAAGCACTTTTCAGACCCGGCTCTCGGACACAGTTAAAAACAAACCATTACATTCCTTTAAATTACTGATAAAACAACACTTAACAAGTAATTATTCATTGTATTTATTAGTTTTCAAATTGTAATCAGCTCTACTATTATAAACATTATGTAATTGTTTGTAATTTGTAATAGTTATTATTATTATTATTATTATTATTATTTTACTTTTATTTATTGATATAATTCTTTTTTTTTTTTGCATGTATCTATAATTTGATTGGGTTAAAGATTATGAATTACTTACTAAATAGGAAAATTATGTACTGTCTTTTTCTTTTTTTTTTTCATGATAGCTGAATAAAACACTGGTCCTTAAACTCTTAGTGTAAAATATTCATTAGTCCACAAAGACCTTGTGCTCCATGGACTGGCCATCACATATCAGAATGTACTATATACCAGTCTGTCACCTGTATCATATTAACACCAATATATATCATTTAATCAATCAATCACTCTGTAAGGAAAAATATAGACAAATAAATACAATAACAACAGATGTATATACACTCTCTCTCTCTCTCTCACCTGCTGCAGGAGGGAGATAAGCCAAGCCACAGCTAACCCAGGTGTGTGTGGCCCACCTCCACCTCCCATCACCCCCGCTGGCAGCAGCCGCAGGGGGGCAGGAGGGGGTGAGGGGATGACTGGGCAGGGGTCACAGGGAGAGGGGTGGCTGGGGCAGGGAGGTCTGGGGCTGGGGTCGGGGGAAAGCCTGGGACTCCGACCACTTGCATGACCCGACCAACTCCAACGACTTCTGCCCCTAATACCTGCCGTGTTGTCAGCTGGAACAACCTAGGAGAGGAAGGAGGTGCTCAGAAGTAGTAGTAGTAGTCAGTAGTAGTAGTAAGATTGATTTTCTATCTCTGTCTCTCCTTTCTGTATGTAAAAAACTTTCTCTCTCTCTCTCTCTCTCTCTCTCTCTCTCTCTCTCACCTGTATGACATTCCCTGCCTGCACTATCATGGGGAAGTGGGGGCTGCGGGGCTGAGGCATCTTGGGGCAACACCTGAAAGCATGTTCCCCATTTGAATAACCCCTTGTTGTGGCGGTGGTGGCAGTGGTGGTGGTGGCGTCAAGTCCCCTCGGCTGCATCTCGTAAGGTACTGGAACTGTTGGGAGGAGGAGGGGTTAGTTTGGGCGGCCACGCCCGGGGACTTAGCCTTGGGAGGAGAGCTGTGCCCAAAGGGGGGCAGGGACCGGTTCTTGTAGGGGGCTGCGGGCACACGCGGGGAGGGGCGGCCCTAAGGGGAGAAAAGCTACTAGATTCGTTCAAAAGGCATATCTAAACCTAACAGAACACTATTTACATAAATAAACCCACCTGTTATAATTAGCTTGTGCAACAGTTTGAGGGCAGAAGGTAAGGGTGAGGGAGCACACTGCTTGCCAGGGATAGCCACTGTCCCCGGGAAGGTATAGCATCCTGCAGGTACATGTTTGTTCCTCAAACATCAGTTTGAGTGCTGACTTATCTAGTATTCTTGCATCGTTGACTGAGCCAGGCCACCTTGCCACAATGTCAAGAATCTTGCATATAGTGAGCATCAAATACTACTTGCACATTTTATATGCTGTGATAGCGTTTCCTGTTCACATATACATGTTCATCGACATGAGGAGACACAATTCTTATATGAGTGCCATCAATCACTCCCACAACACCGGGAAACTGAGTTACTTGCATGAACTCTGCCTGTTTTTGCTGCACTTCACGCTGGGTGTGAGGGAAAGCCACAGACTGGCAGATTACTTCTGGGTCAGCCAGTGCATCAATTGTCTGTGATATTGCACGGCTGATAGTGGGCTGCGTTGTTCCAAAATCATCACAACTGCACTGTTGCATTTCTTTCCTGTGGCTAAATATCGTAATGTGATGGCCACCATATCTCAGAGGTCAAGGCTCTATTTCTTTCAGTTTTACTTTGCAGCTTGTCTCTCACTATATCAGTCCACTGCAACAATACCTTAGCACGGTCCAATCTGAATCTTTTCAGTAACTCAGCATCGTCGTACTCAGCGAAAATATCTCTTCTCACTCATGTAGGTGCGCCGCTGACGTTGTTGTGCCGCCTTCCTGCTAACGGCTGGGTTCCATCATGCTCTAAATAGAAATTTCCACCTACCTTTAATAATCTGCTGGAGGTAACTTGTGGAAAAGAGAAAGAAAAGTGCATTATTTTTTATGCAATAATATTTTTAATTTTTGAACTTGAAAATGCAATATACTTTAATTCAGAGATTTAAAAAGTGAACATACGTTTTAACCCAGCGGGTGCTGTAAACAGTACGTTGGCGGTTCACACCAGTTCAGAAGTAAGGTATCTTAAATTGCACTCGACAATGTTGTGAATACTTTAAAATGCTTGAAGCCATACTTGAAATTGCCTTCCATAACGTGTAAAGTAATGAAGTTAGCCTGTGTTAAAAAGTGGTGATCCCTGGCAGATTACCAAGGCCATCCAGTCTCCCAGCTTAAGTGCCAAGAGGCATTCATTCAATGCTCCGCTGACACCAATTCTGCCCAAAGGTATGTGCATTATATGTGGAAAGAAATACATTACGTACGGTGTAGAGGTTGGTTGTCTAGTGATATAAATGGTAAGGTGGTGGTGCTGGTGATTGTGATGGTACTACACTGTTATTACCGTATGTCAGTATATTGAGGCTTGATATCACTTTTATTAATGTGCCAGTATTTCATTACCTATCTTATGAAATAACACTTTTAGCTCTTGATATAATTCTTTTCTACAAACCTTTAACAATAATTGAAAGGTTTTTTTTTTTAAATTGAATTCAATGCCTTTTCTTTTATTAGATGAAAATAGGAAATAATTATGGCTACCACTGGCTAGACACGCCATACCCTTGCCTTGAGTTTAGGTATGGTTAGGTTAGGTTTGATATGGTTGGGTGTAGTTAGGTTAGTTTTGGGTATGTGGATTTAGGTTACAGCAAGTACAGTTAGGGTTAGTTTTGGGTGTAGTTAGGTTTGGATGTGGTTAAGTTAGTTTTAGGTATGGTTAGATTACAGCAGGTATGGTTAGGTTAGTTTTGGTGTGGTCAAGTTAGTTTAGGTATGGTTAGGTTACAGCAGGTATGGTTAGGTTAGTTTTGGTGTTGTTAGAGTTAGTTTAGGTATGGTTAGAACCCTTGGACAAAAAATGAGAGAACATCCACTGAACCAAAAGATTTTTATTTATTTATTTATTTATTTATTTTATTTATTTATTTATTTATTTAATTTTCTTTTTAATATTTCAATGAAAATTAGCAGTATTTACTTATATCTGTCAACTTTCCAAAGAGGGGTTAGAAGAATGCCTGCAAGCCTTATTTTGTAAGATAAGATTACACGTAAGAATTGCTTGGTTTTAAGAAGAAACTGGCATGTTAGTAAAATTAATCTTTACTGTCATGTGAATGAATATTTATAAATGCAAAAAGTTTAAATCTCCAAGAACAACCTGTGTTTTACAGTAATGTGGGTAGCACCACATGGGACCCATAAAGTAGCCCACAAAAACACCCACATGCCTCCCATTATCCAATGTTGGCTGGGTATATATATATATATATATATATATATATATATATATATATATATATATATATATATATATATATATATGAGGAGGCAGTAGACATCTGCCTAAATGATAATTACTACCAGTGAGGTCTAAAGCACTGTTCAGGGGGTGCTGTGAAACTTACTCATTAAACCCAGCTGTGACCTCGCTGAACGTTTCCCTTTGTGTCTCACAACACAAGGGGGCAGTCATAGCCTGCCCTCTAAAGACAACTCTCTTTCCTCCACACAAAACTACAAGCACCTAATAACACACACCCTTCACTCAAAAATTTTAAAATCATCGTGGCGACTCCTACACCAGCCTCGTAGTCCCCATCTGGGGAGGGGACCATAAATGTCCCCAAGGTCAGACTGCCTTTCTGTCAAAGACCCTAAGTGTCTTGACACCCCCCTCAACTTTTTCTTCATTAACTTCTGCAACATTCGCAGTCAAAGATCTAATTTTCAATCTGTAGAACACCTACCTCTCCTCTTCTAAAACCTCATCTTCTTTTCCTCACTGAAACTCAGGTGTCTGAGGCAACTGACAGTAGCTCCTTTTCTGTTCCACTCTTACTTTCTCTTATCCTCATTTTCAGTTCAAAGCTGGATGCTGCGTTTATGTGCGCAATGATTTAACCTGCTCTCGTGCCCACGCTCTTGAATCTTCTGAGTTTTCCACCATCTGGCTACGACTACAGAGTCACTCTCATACTAAATTTATCTGTGCTGTATACCTCTCACCTAACTCCTCTGATTATAAGAAATTCTTTAACTACTTAACTTCCAAAAGTGGAGCACATTCTGACCACTCTTCCCTTTTGCAGAGAGATCTCCATTCTTGGAGACTTCAATGTTCACCAAGAACAGCTTTGGCTTTCCTCTCCCTTCACTGACCATCCTGGTGAACTAGCCACCTACAACTTTGCTATCCTCCATGACCTAGAGCAATTGGTGCAACACCCTACTCGTATTCCTGACTTTGTCTTGGAGGCCTACACCCAACATTCTTGACCTTTTCCCCCAGCCTCAGCCCCAGCCCCAGCCTTTTCATCCCAGCCTCTCCCAGTGCATCCTAGCCTCTCCCAGTCCATCCCAGCCTCTCTCCAGTGCATTCCAGCCTCTCTCCCAGTCCATCCCAGCCTCTCCCAGTCCATCCCAGCCTCTCTCAGTGCATTCCAGCCTCTCCCAGTCCATCCCAGCCTCTCCCAGTCCATCCCAGCCTCTCCCAGTGCATCCTAGACTCTCCCAGTCCATCCCAGCCTCTCCCCAGTCCATCCCAGCCTCTCCCAGTGCACATTTCAGCTCTCCCAGTGCACATCCCAGCCTCTCTCAGTGCATTTCCAGCCTCTCCCAGTCCATCCCAGCCTCTCCCAGTGCATCCTAGCTTCTCCCAGTCCATCCCCAGCCTCTCTCAGTGCATTCCAGCCTCTCCCAGTCCATCCCAGCCTCTCCCAGTCCATCCCAGCCTCTCTCAGTGCATTCCAGCCTCTCCCAGTCCATCCCAGCCTCTCCCAGTGATAATAAAGCAATTTGGATTTAAGAGAGGAAGTGTAGTGTGTTACAAACTTACTGAGTTACACTTAGATCTATAGAAAACTGTTATCAAATGGCATATAACATTTTATGTTATATGCCATAATTTATTATGGCATATAACAGATTATTATTACAGATGCCATTTCTTAAAGAAATAACCCCGGCATCTGTTTTTTTTTTTTTTTTTTTTTTATTATTCTCTTTCTCTCTCTCCCTCCCCTAAGGCAGTGCTCCTCTTACAAAGGAAAAATAAATAATTTAAATAAGATAATTAATTTACAAATCAAGGGCTGGATTTGTGTCTGTGGAGGCACATATGAGACTTAGCCTGAGTGTGGAGGCCATCTACCTGAAATATTTATATTAATATTTTTGTATCTGTATTCCATGCAGTTTTTAATACATATAATATATTATAGTGAAAGGAACATATTTATTTAGTGTAAAAATGAAACAAGATGGTTATTTTGATAGTAATAAAAAAAAAATATTTAGTTCATAGAAAACTAGTGTTTGATTAATTTAAGTTTCTTTCACTTACAGAATATTTATGTGGGAGACTCCTCAGATTGTGGAGACCCCAGATTGTGGAGGCTCCTGGGCTCCCAGCTGGTCTTTTTGTGGACTCCTAAATCTGGCACTGAACAAAATTCTCTCTCTCTCTCTCTCTCTCTCTCTCTCTCTCTCTCTCTCTCTCTCTCTCTCTCTCTCTCTCTCTCTCTCTCTCTCTCTCTCTCTCTCTCTCTCTCTCTCTCTCTCTCTCTCTCTCTCTCTCTCTCTCTCTCTCTCTCTCTCTCTCTCTCTCTCTCTCTCTCTCTCTCTCTCTCTCTCTCTCTCTCTCTCTCTCTCTCTCTCTCTCTCTCTCTCTCTCTCTCTCTCTCTCTCTCTCTCTCTCTCTCTCTCTCTCTCTCTCTCTCTCTCTCTCTCTCTCTCTCTCTCTCTCTCTCTCTCTCTCTCTCTCTCTCTCTCTCTCTCTCTCTCTCTCTCTCTCTCTCTCTCTCTCTCTCTCTCTCTCTCTCTCTCTCTCTCTCTCTCTCTCTCTCTCTCTCTCTCTCTCTCTCTCTCTCTCTCTCTCTCTCTCTCTCTCTCTCTCTCTCTCTCTCTCTCTCTCTCTCTCTCTCTCTCTCTCTCTCTCTCTCTCTCTCTCTCTCTCTCTCTCTCTTCTCTCTCTCTCTCTCTCTCTCTCTCTCTCTCTCTCTCTCTCTCTCTCTCTCTCTCTCTCTCTCTCTCTCTCTCTCTCTCTCTCTCTCTCTCTCTCTCTCTCTCTCTCTCTCTCTCCCCTCAACTCTCAACCACTGGATGGTATATCAGTTCACACAGCAAGAAGCCAAGGACCCACCGAGGCTGTCACTTGGAAAAGGTCATTGTGTGTTGCATGTAGCATCCCAGCCTGACTGCCTAGACAGCAGTCCCGCAGGTTGCTGAATGGCAGAGGTACAGGCTGCTCCACAGCAAGATGTGAGACCACAGTGTGGCAGAGTATGATCTTTACACAATGAGGGACACACTGTATGTGGTAGGTGCCCGTGCTGCAGTGCTGATTGGAGTAGGTGTTGGAGCCTGCAGGAGGAAGAGGAGGAGGGAAAGATACCATGAAAAGGCAATTTTAAGACATGGAGGATGATACTGAGGCAATTTTAAAATCTTTGAAAGTAACACATCTTTTTAAATTTAAAAATGTAGAAAAGACCATTTTAAAATGTTTCAGAGATGAAAATGCAATTTAAGAGTTTTCTATCATCATTTCTAAAAGATTTATATATCATATCTTACTAAGAAAACTGTTGAGTATCATCATATGAAGAGAACTACTGATAAAATTAAATACATTACTTGATATCCATATCAGTCATATTAACACCACTTGCTTATATTGCTCAGTGCCAGAACTAATTCAAGTTAATATCAGCTCAATTATGAAAAATACACCAGGTA
This sequence comes from Scylla paramamosain, assembly GCF_035594125.1. Classification (NCBI taxonomy): domain Eukaryota; kingdom Metazoa; phylum Arthropoda; class Malacostraca; order Decapoda; family Portunidae; genus Scylla; species Scylla paramamosain. The sequence continues at coordinate 1,116 of NW_026973839.1, read as the reverse complement.
TCATGTAAAGTTTCCCAGTTTTAAATCTATCCTTTAATAACTGTCTTTCTGTATTCCCATCTTATCAAACATTAAACACCACTACCCTTGCATTCAACTTAGTCTCCTTACCCCAACAGGTCCTCACCCTGCTGTAGGAGGGCTGGCAACATGTACCAGCCATCTTGCCAAACACTAAATGCTCCAACACTTGAACTGACCAGTCTTGCACCTCAACAGGTCCTCACCTTGTTGTAGGAGAGCTGACAACATGCACCAGCCAACAGCAACTCCCATGCTAACAGGCTTCTCCCCCGTGGGTATGTAGCACCTCTGGAGTCGCTGGGTGAAGAAGAGGATGCTGGCGGGCCCTGGTCGTGTTGGCCGGGATGCGCCGGTACAGAGCTGTGTCCGTTGGGGTTGTGTAGGCAAACATCTTCTTGGCAAGGTCCTCGTGGGTGGCATGAAGCAGTTTACGGCTGTGGGATGAGAACTTGTCTTGTGAATGTGACATTGGGGTGAGTGTTAATCTGATTTTTGTGTTACTATGTTCTGTGGGGAGTGGGTGTTAATGTGATTTTTTGTTAACTGAATGCTGTGTCTGACCTCCTGAGGTGTGAGTATGGTGGGCCACAAGATTGTCCCTTTCCACTAGGAGCTGACAGATGATATTAAGAGTGTGAATGTGTGTGTGGTGCCTTGTTTGGGCCATTTTGTGTGTGTGATTGCCAGCCTGATGTATAGACAGCTAAATCGTTAATTAATAATGAAGTTAAGAGTGTGAATGTGTGGTGATTTGTCTGCGGTGTCTTGAGGAGGATTGTTGGCCTGGTATATAGATAAATAGATTAGAATTTGGATTAACAGTGTCAATGTTGTATGTGAGTGTATAGTGTAGTGTCTGGGCCACCCTGTATAGGACTGCCAGCCTGGCATATAGATAGATCAATCTAATTATTTGACATTTCATATTCTGAACATTTTGCTGATCCAATTAATCTGTTAAGGGAGCACTTTGTTCAACATCTTCTAAATATTATTTTGATCATCACCTGTATCTCTCACCTGATGATATGAATAGGCTGGGTGTAGGTAACAACTTTCAACCTCTCCTCAGTGATGGACAATTCAGAGACA
>NW_026973838.1:0-87730 GCF_035594125.1 Scylla paramamosain | reverse complement strand
ATTACACTACTTCCCTGGCATTTGAAAACATTTTGCTCTACATGAACTCATATGGAAGCTTTACTGCAACATTAAATCTCAGCTAGATGCCAGATGGTGCAACCTCCATCACAGAGCAAGGTAATGATATGAGAGAGCTTAGTACTTTGGTCAACACCTGAATAGGGAGAACATTTGAGATGCAGCAGAGATCACTAACCTGCCAGCAATTGAATAAGAAGTGTGTGAGATGCAGCAGAGATCCACTAACCTGCCAGCAATTGAATAAGAAGTGTGAAGATCCAGCAGAAATCACTAATCTACCATGACATGAATAAGAAGTGTGTGAGATGCAAAAGAGAGCACTAACCTACAGAGTGGTTTTGCTTCATTTCCTCTCATTCATGATGGAGGCTGGCAAGGTCTAACCTAGCGTTCTCCCGAGCTTGTTGCTTCATCACTCCTACAGCACCACCAGCTGGTAGATGGTGATGTAGTCACCTGAAGAAGGATAAAATTCTTCGACAAAGACCAAGGAAATGGCATGCAGTAAACAGTAAACACTTCCTCCACTTCCCTTTTACAGATGATTCAAATGAGCAAAAAACATGCACTCACCTGATGGACTCTGTCTCCTCATGCCTTCCAGCATGCTTAAGCTGCTGCTTCCTGGTCATAAAGCTCAGCCACCTCTCCTTCATGCTGCAAGTTAACCTGCTCTGGGGACCCTGTGAGCCTCCTGCAGTTATTTTTGCAGAAGCTGTTAAAGCTCAGTTCCTCCCAATCCTGTTGTTTCTCCTGATAAAACAATAAAGTTTGTTTTCTCTCAACTTTTCTTAATACAGCCTCAATAAAACAAATCCAATAACAATGCTTTTATTTTATTCTTCAGTCAAAAAATTGAGCAACAGTGAGGAAAAAATTATTTGCTTTATTATTAGAGAATATAAACTTTCTTACCTTTTGGTTCCAGTTATGACATCTTCAAGACAACTTTTCATGAGCAAGAGATTCTCCCAGCCAGTTTGTTATACTTATCCCTCTCTCAGTCTAGCTGAACCTGAAGACTGCTGCACTCCACTCTCCAACCTGCTAACCTCAGATGTCAGTGTAGCCACTTGACCCAGCAATTTCCCCTTGGTATCTGTACCTGGAGGTGAAGAAAATTGGTGCAACAGAGAGCCAGACTAAGAATGACCAATGGAAGTAATTAGACGTAATGTAAGAAGTGGGTATAAGACTAAGGGAAATAGAAGGGCAATGGAGAGAGGGTTAGATGCACCAGAAATGTCTGTGGAGCCAGGAAAAATTTTAACTTGTAACAGAGATAACTAAGAGCAACTGTGAATGAATAAATGTGATGTAGCCTCATCCCATGACTGGGAAAATGCAAAAACAGCACCTCAGACACCAGGACCATGATGACTGGCAGCTCCCAAAATTAGCTGCTGGCTTTTATTTCTCCTGGTCACCACAGGAGGCTCCATCCACAGCTGAAATCCTATCAGCTGATCATCTTGGGGTGGAAGTTAATTGTTTATCAGTCTTGGCTGTTGAGTCCTGATGCAGAGATGTGTGTGTGTGTGTGTGTGTGTGTGTGTGTGTGTGTGTGTGTGTGTGTGTGTGTGTGTGTGTGTGTGTGTGTGTGTGTGTGTGTGTGTGTGTGTGTGTGTGTGTGCACTTTGGAAAGCCTCCCTCCAAGGAGAATGTCAGTTTGATATACAAATATATATTCATGTGGATGGTAGCTCTACATTTGGCTTCTGAGTTCTCACATGAGAAGACATGCCATCCTTGTCTTTTTTCCTCTGAGGGAGTGACTTTATTACTCTGTGATAAGTGCATGCAGCTCACTATTCTGTCTTGTGACGTTTTTGATTTCTATCTGTGAAAGACACAAGAAGGCAGTAAGTTAACTTGTTTAACATACCACATCATTTTATATATATTATGCCAAGTTTAAACAGGAAAGCCTCACCAGAAGCATCAACTAAAGGAGCCAAAGTGATTAACAAATCTTTCACTTTACCACCCTTAATGACAAAAGCTGCTGATGTAGCATCCCATCCTGCTCCTGCATTTTTACACCTTCATGATTCCATTAGATGCATTAGATTACATTTAGAACAGTATGTGACCAATGACGTCTCCATCTCTATTTGCTACATGTGACAAGAATACAGGGCTTTTACTAGACACACGAAAACCAAGGACGCCTCCATTCTACATTGCCATGACAAGAATACGGGGCTTTACTGAACATAAACCAAGGACGCCTCCATCTCTACATTGCCATGACAAGAGCCCCAGGCTTTTACTGAACATAAACCAATGACGCCTCCATTCTACATTGCCATGACAAGAATACAGGGCTTTACTGAACATAAACCAAGTTTCCCTCCTCCTCTCTCTAAGGGTTATGGTTCTCTCAACAGTTACAGCGTGGTGTGAGAGATGCAGTGCTGTCAAGGCTTTACTATTTTAGGAAGCAACACACCAATAAATAAATGTTACTTTGGAAATGAAACTGAATAATCAAAGGCTTTATATCTCATGAACTTCCCTTCTTTAATAAACTGTCTTCAAGCTGACAGACTCCAGTATTATTGCATCTTAGTGGAATATTCTACAGCTGATTTCATAATAACTGCTCTCTAAAACTGACTACATGCACTCCTTCCCTGCCTCCTACAGACTCTACTCAACAATTGTTGTTATTCTGTTCATGCTGGTGTGACAGTTAACCAGTATATTAATTCCTTAGTTATGTACACTCTAGAATGGTGGTTCATTTTATCTACCAGTGATTTGAATTCCCAACTTCTAAGTATTACATTATTATTTGTTGATTGGTACCATTTGTATGCAATCAGAGAAAGATTTCAATATAAAAACATACATCCATGTTACTGTTACCTTTCAGAATGTAAAACCAAAAATGAAAGCTATGTAAATTCTTACTTTAGATTATGTTGTCATTTCATTGAATGATGTAATTTCTTGGTTCTTGTGCTTCTTCAAATACAGTCCCTTGTCTGGTTTTCTCTGTCAATTCTAATTTCCTTATTGCTCTGTGGAAAAACAAAGTGCAAATGTTTAGGATGAACTGGATTCAATAATATTGCTTTCACAATTTCAATATTGTTCACAATTTCTGCAGGAAGTTTACTCCCATATATTTTCCCTCTGATTAAAGAAAAAATGTTTGGCCTTGTGGAAGTTTAAAGCGTTTGGGTATAATCTTGAATCTGTCATTTCTTGTTCAGTAGAATGAAGGAGGAGGAGGAGGAGGAGGAGGAGGAGGAGGAGGAGGAGGAGGAGGAGGAGGAGGAGGAGGAGGAGGAGGAGGAGGAGGAGGAGGAGAAGGAGGAGGAGGAGGAGGAGGAGGAGGGAGAAACAAAGATAGGAGGGAAGGAAGAAAGGAAGAAAAGGGAATAAGAGAGAGAGAGAGAGAGAGAGAGAGAGAGAGAGAGAGAGAGAGAGAGAGAGAGAGAGAGAGAGAGAGAGAGAGAGAGAGAGAGAGAGAGAGAGAGAGAGAGAGAGAGAGAGAGAGAGAGAGAGAGAGAGAGAGAGAGAGAGAGGAGTTGGTACAGTAAAATTATTACAGTAATTCAAGGTGAAGAACAGGGACTGGAATGAGGAAGTGGAAGAAGCATATAGAATTGGAAAATATAGTGAAGGAGGTAAAAGACCATTGGCCAAAAGTGAGAATGAGATCCCAAGTTACAGTAAAGGAGATCCTAGTGAGAACTGGGAAGCTGGCTGAAAATTCAGAATACAAAGAATATTTGGGTAAAAAAGAGATATGAACTTGGAAGAAAGGGAAAAAGAGAAAAGGATCTGAGGAATGAAGCCAAGCAAAAAAAACGAGAGAAGTACAGGGAGCCGAGAAGCAGAAATTTTATTGGAGTGGTACTAGATATGAAACTAAGGAAATGGTATATTCAGGAAAGGGGAACAAGAAATGAAAGAACCACAACAGCAGACAGACAAATTGCATGTGGTGGGAGAAGTAGTATATTAAGAGTAATATATATGAAACAAGCTTCATGTAAACAAATAAAATTTTCAGAAAACTTGTCACACAAAACAGCAGTAACAACTCACCTTCTCCTTCTGCGGCATTTCCTTCCTTCTTATCTTTCTCCTTTCCCTTCTCCATCTTCCTCCTCCTCCTCCTCCTCCTCTCCTTCCTCTTCTTTCCACCTTCCTCCTCCTCTTGTGACTCTCTAACTCTCTTCCTCCTCGTCCTCCTCTTCCCCTGTGCTTCCCCTCCTCTGAAAGAAAAGGAGAACTTTTATTTTAAAAAGCAAGCAAATATAGTAGTAATAATCAAAAAAAAGTCAATGAAATGAAAGTTTATACACATATGAAATTAGTGAAAATTTGACACCAAACATTCTCTATCTGTAACATTACCTCAGAATGACGAGAACACAAGATATAGAAAGTGAAAGAGAATGATGTATATAACAAAGAAAAACATTGTATAATGACATATGACAGGAAAATAATCTTGTATACTTGTCCCTTAAATACTTACTTCCTTGTATATTAACTCCCAAAATGCTCATTCCCTCTTTGTACTCTCATTTTCAAAACACCTCTTCCTTATATATTGTCACTCAAACACTCCTTTCTTGTACACTTATTCCTAAATCACTCCTGTCTTCCTGCTGTTCTCATTCTCCAAACACATCGTGCCCTCTGCACACCCAGTTCCTCAAAAACATTTCTTCATTGTTTACTCATCCCGCAAACACAGCAACTTTCTTGTATACTCAGCTCTCAAAGAATTAATTTTTAAACCTCCATAACTCCTTTTATTTTCATTCCCCAAACACTCCCGGCTGTGCACACTCCAGCACGTTAACACAATAACCAAGCAATACACACGACTACTGGCACCATCCAGATCTGGCCCCAGCACCCCTGCCTCCTTGCGTGCCAGCTCCAGCAATGCACGGCCACAGCGGCAGTACGCGCGTCACCACACTGCGGGCGCCTGCTCCCCACACAGCTCCACCAGGGACTCTGTTGCCTCCTGGAGTGGTAAGGAGTGTCAGTTAAACCTAGTGTTTACTTTCACCTATGATATGAAACAATTAACAACACAGAAAACAACACAACTAGGTAACATGCAACACATACCACACCTAAGCAACAGACACACCTCGAAGGCAGCGACCTTGGGTGGATTTGAAGTCCCCCACCAGGAGGTGTCGCTTGCCCCTAGAGAAACGGTCGAACGCTGCTGCACTTGCCGCACGTCCAAGGGGAGCAAGCAAACAGGCCATCATCAAACAAGTCTCGACTTTAACCATTCGTAATTTACACCATCATATATTGTGGAGTAACTTCATGTTTAGTATATCTTAACATGGAACATTATCAAGAATGTGTACATGCTTGTACTATTTGATAAATTATGTGGTCAGCTACACTTTCCACTCACACTCTCATCCATCACCAAAATTAAACTAACCCCCTATTATACTTTCCCTCCCACCCTCAGAATTATTAAACTAACCTCCAGTCACATTCTTCTGACACCCTCATCCCTCACTAAAAAATTAATACCAACTGGCAAAATTACTCAAACTAACCTCTAAATATCATCCTCCCACCATCTGATCTCTCACTAAAATTAATCTCATAAACACGATTATCAAGCTAATATCCAATCACTCTCCTCTGACCCTCAAAATCCTTTCCAGCTGGTAGAATTATTAACCTATACTCCAGTCACTTCCACCCTCTCATCCCTCATTAAAATTAATCCCAGCCTTTCAAAATTGTTGAACTAACCTCCAGTCAAAGAAATATCACTGGTTTTGTGGGGGGATATTGTCACTGCACTAAGGGATGCACACAATTTCTCGTAAGTTTTCACATTTTGCGTTCAACTGCTTTTGGTCTAAGTGGAGGAGTGAAAAAGCATGACACCTAATGAATAGTTGCCACAGAGCTTATTCTCATTACTTTTTGTTCCTTGTCATTTTTCTTTCAGGCTTTTTTTTAAATCACAGCAGCTTGAAATTTTGAGAAAATACATGCTATTTGAGGAGGTAGCTGTACATGTGAAAAAAGAAAAAGAAAGGAAACAAACATCCATACTTGTGACTGATATGAAAAATAAACTATACATATAAATGTATATTTCACTTTTCTTTTCTAGCAATTAAAAAATGTACATACGACAGTATTTCTTTCTTTTCCTCAATAAATACGACAACAGTATTTTTCCTTCCCTTCAGTACACCCAGCCTTTCCCTTAGTACATATCACCAGTACTTTTTCCTTTTTGCTCAGTCTGCATATGAGAATAATTTTCCTTTTCCTCCATGCATATGACACTACTTGCCCTTTTCCTTTTCTTTCCCTAAATAGAGAAGACAGGAACAGAAATTTTCTTTCCCTCAATACACATACTATTTTTTCTCCCACTCTCTCTCTTGTACAGAGTCAGTTTCAATGTACTGGGAAGGTTATGCCTACGGGAAACTGAAGGACAACTCAAGCAACGAGTGGACGGGCACGGTAGGAGCTCTGCAGTCAGGGGAAGCTGACCTCACTGTCTCTAATTTGTGCATCCCACTGAGGAGAGGTTGAAAGTTGTTACCTACACCCAGCCTATCTATATCATCAGGTGAGAGATACAGGTGATGATCAAATAATATTTTAAAGATGTTGAACAAAGTGCTCCGCCAACAGATTAATTGGATCAGCAAAATGTTCAGAATATGAAATGTCAAATAATTAGATTGATCTGCTCTATATGCCAGGCTGGCAGTCCTAGTACAGGGTGGCCCAGACACTACACTATACACTCACATACAACGACATTGACACTGTCCCCAATCCAAATTCTAATCTGTTTATCTATATGCCAGGCCAACAATCCTCCCCAAGACACCGCAGACAAATCACCACACATTCACACTCTTAACTTCATTATTGGTAACGATTTAGCTGTCGCCATCCAGGCTGGCAATCACACACAAAATGGCCCAAGCAAAAGGCACCACACACACATTCATTCACTCTTAATATCATCTGTCAGCCCCTAGTGGGAAAGGGACAATCTTGTGGCCCACCATACTACACCTCAGGAGGTCAGACACAGCATTCGGTTAACAAAAAATCACATTAACACCCACTCCCCCACAGAACACTAATGTAACACAAAATCCAGATTAACACTCACCCCAATGTCACATTCACAAGACAAGTTCTCGCCATCCCACAGCCGTAAACTTGTTGAGGCCACCCACGAGGACCTTTGCCAAGGAAGATGTTTGCCTACACAACCCCAACGGACACAGCTCTGTACCGGCGCATCCCGGCTGGCTGCATGACAGGCCTCGCCAGCATCCCACTCTTGCTGGCCATCGGGCGACTCCTCCAGAGGGTGCTACATGCCCACGGGGAGAAGCCTGTTAGCATGGGAGTTGCTGCTGGCTGGTACATGTTGTCAGCTCTCCTACAACAAGGTGAGGACCTGTTGAGGAGCCAGCAAGGAACTGGTCAGTTCAAGTGGTGGAGCATTTTACAGTGTTTGGTAAGATGGCTGGTACATGTTGCCAGCCTCTACCCCAACAGGGTGAGGACCTGTTGGGGTATGAGACTAAGTTGAATGCAAGGGTAGTGGTGTTTAATGTTTGATAAGATGGGAATACAGAAAGACAGTTATTAAAGGATATATTTAAAACTGAGGAAACTTTACATGATGCCTGGTGTATTTTCTTAATTGAGCTGATATTAACTTGAATTAGTTCTGGCATGAGCAATATAAGCAAGTGGTGTTAATATGACTGAAATATGGATATCAAGTAATGTATTTAATTTTATCAGTAGTTCTCTTCATATGATGATATCAACAGTTTTCTTAGTTGAGATATGAGATATGAATATTTTAGAAATGATGAGAAAAACTATGAAATTGCATTTTCATCTCTGAAACATTTTTAAAAATGGTCTTTTCTACATTTTTTAAATTTAAAAAAGATGTGTTACTTTCAAAGATTTTTAAATTGTACCTTTGCATCATCCTCCTTGTCTTAAAATTTGCCTTTTCATGGCATCTTTCCCTCCTCCTCTTCCTCCTGCAGGCTCCAACACCTGCTTCCAATCCTGACACTGCAGCACGGGTAATCTGCTGGGTTGGCTCCCAGGTGTGTCCCTCATTGTCTTCCCATCACCTCTGCCACACTGGTCTCACATCACACTGTGGAGACAGCCTGCACCTCTGCTGTTCAGCAGCCTCTGCGGGACCTGTCTAGGCAGTCAGGCCTGGATCACTGGATGTAACAGCAATGACCTCTTCCAAGTGACCAGCCTGGGTGGGTCCTTGGCTTCTTGCTCATGTGAACTGATATACCATCCAGTGGTTGAGAGTTGAGGAGAGAGAGAGAGAGAGAGAGAGAGAGAGAGAGAGAGAGAGAGAGAGAGAGAGAGAGAGAGAGAGACAGAGAGAGAGAGAGAGAGAGAGAGAGAGAGAGAGAGAGAGAGAGAGAGAGAGAGAGAGAGAGAGACAGAGAGAGAGAGAGAGAGAGAGAGAGAGAGAGAGAGAGAGAGAGAGAGAGAGAGAGAGAGAGAGAGAGAGAGAGAGAGAGAGAGAGAGAGAGAGAGAGAGAGAGAGAATTTTGTTCAGTGCCAGATTTAAGAGTCCACAAAGGAGCCAAGCTGCCTAGGAGCCTCCACAATCTGGGGTCTCCACAATCTGGGGAGTCTCCCCACATAAATATTCTGTGAAATTGAAGAGAAACTTAAATTAATCAAACACTAGTTTTCTATGAACTAAATATTTTTTATTACTATCAAAATAACACTTGTTTCCATTTTTACTAAATAACATATCATTACTTTCACTGCATAATACATATTATATGTGTTAAAAACTGCATGGAATACAGATACAAAAATATTAATATAAATAACAGTGGGAGATGGCCTCCACACTCAGGAGGCTGCTCACAAGCCTCCACTGAGCCTAAAATCCAGCCCTTGATTTGTAAATTTAATTATTTTTATTTAGGTATTTATTTTTCCTTTGTAGCAGAGGAGCACTTGCCTTAGGGAGGGAGAGAGAGAGAGAGAGAATAATAAAAAACAAAAAAAAAAAAAAAACAGATGCCATTTCTTTAAATGAAAATGGCATCTGTAATAATAATCTGTTTATATGCCATAATAAATTATGGCATATAACATAAAATGTTATATACCATTTGATAACAAGGGTTTTCTATAGATCTAAGTGTAAACTCAGTAGAGGTTTGTAACACAGTCTCCCTTTCCTAAATCAGAATTTGCTTTGTTATGCTGGAGGAGGCAGGGATGGACTGGGAGAGGCTGGAATGCACTGAGGAGGAGGCTGGGATGGACTGGGAGAAGCTGGGATGGACTGGGAGAGGCTGGAATGCCACTGGGAGAGGCTGGGATGGACTGGGAGAGGGCTGGAATGCACTGAGAGAGGCTGGGATGGACTGGGAGAGGCCAGGAAATGCACTGGGAGAGGCTGGGATGAGGCCTGGGAGAGGCTGGGATGGACTGAAATGCACTGGGAGAGTCTAGGATGCACTGGGAGAGGCTGGGATGGACTGGGAGAGGCTGAGATGGACTGGGAGAGGCTGGAATGCACTGAGAGAGGCTGGGATGGACTGGGAGAGGCTGGGATGGACTGAGGAGAGGCTGGAATGCACTGAGAGGAGGCTGGGATGGACTGGGAGAGGCCTGGATGCACTGGGAGAGGGCTGGGATGAAAAGGCAGACTGGGGGCTGAGGCTGGGGGAAAAGGTCAAGGAATGTTGGGGTGTATCTCCAAGACAGTCAGGAATACGAGTGGCGTGTTTGCACCAATTGCTCTAGGTCATGGAGAGATGGCAAAAGTGTGGAGCTGCAGGTTCACCAGGATGGTCAGTGAAGGGAGAGTGAAAGCCAAAGCTGGTGGTGAACATTCAAGTCTCCAAGAGATGGAGATCTCTGCAAAAGGAAGAGAGGGTCAGAATGTGCTCCACTTTGGAAGTTAAATGGATTAAAGAATTTCTTATAATCAGAGGGGAGTTAGGTGAGAGGTATACAGCACAGATAAATTTAAAATATAAGGAGTGGCTCTCCTTAGTATTTAGTAGCCAGATGGTGGAAAACTCAGAAGATTCAAGAGCGTGGGGCACGAGAGCAGGTTAAATCATTGCGCACATAAACGCAGCATCCCAGCTTTGGACTGAAAATGAGGATAGAGAAAGTAAGAGGGAACAGAGAAAGGGGCTTCTGTCAGTTACCTCAGACACCTGAGTTTCAGTGAGGAAAGAGAAAGATGAGGTTTAGAAGAGGAGAGGTGGTGTTCTACAGATTGAGAAAATTAGATCTTTGACTGCGAATGTTGCAGAAGTTAATGAAGAAAAAGGGTGAGGGGGGGTGTCAAGACACTTAGGGTCTGCTGACAGAAAGGCAGTCTGACCTGGGGACATTTATGGTCCCCTCCCCAGATGGGGACTACGAGACCGTCTTGTAGGAGTGGCCACGATGATTTTAAAATTTTTGAGTGAAGGGTGTGTGTGTGTTATTAGGTGCTTGTAGTTTTGTGTGGAGGAAGAGGATTCTGTCTTTAGGGGGCAGGCTATGACTGCCCCCTTGTGTGTTGTGAGACACAAAGGGAAACGTTCAGCGAGGTCACAGCTGGGTTTAATGAAAGTAAGTTCACACAGCACCCCCTGAACAGTGCTTTAGACCTCACTGGTAGTAATTATCATTTAGGCAGATGTCTACTGCCTCCTCATATATATATATATATATATATATATATATATATATATATATATATATATATATATATATATATATATATATATATATATATATATATATATATATATATATACCCAACCAACATTGGATAATGGGAGGCATGTGAATTGTTTGTGGGCTACTTTATGGGTCCCATGTGAGGCTACCCACATTACTGTAAAACACAGAGTTGTTCTTGGAGATTCAAACTTTTTGCATTTGTCAATATTCATTCACATGACAGTAAAGATTCATTTTACTAACATGCCAGTTTCTCTTAAACCAAGCAATTTACGTGTAATCTTATCTTACAAAATGGCTTGAGGCATTCTCTAACCCTCTTGGAAAGTTGACAGATATAAGTAATACTGCTAATTTTCATTGAAATATTAAAAGAAAATTAAATAAATAAATAAATAAATAAAATAAATAAATAAATAAATAAATAAAAATCTTTTGGTTCCAGTGATGTTCCTCATTTTTTGTCCAAGAGTTCTAACCATACCTAAACTAACTTAACAACACCAAAACTAACCCTATTACCATACCTGCTGTAACCCTTCCTAACCATACCTAAACTAACTTGACCACACCAAAACTAACCCTAACCATACCTGCTGTAATCTAACCATACCTAAACTAACTTAACCACATCCAAGCCTAACTACACCCAAACTAACCTAACTGTACTTGCTGTAACCTAACCATACACAAAACTAACCTAACTACACCCAACCATATCAAACCTAACCTAACCATACCTAAACTCAAGGCAAAGGTATGGCGTGTCTGAGCCAGTGGTAGCAACCCATAATTATTTCCTATTTTCATCAATAAGAAAAGGCATTGAATTCAATTTAAAAAAAACGTTTCAATTATTGTTAAAGAGTTTTGTAGAAAAGAATATATCAAGGAAGCTAGTGTTATTTCATAAGATAGGTAATGAAATACTGGCACATTAATAAAAGTGATATCCAAGCCTCAATATACTGACATACGGTAATAACAGTGTAGTACCATCACAATCACCAGCACCACCACCTTACCATTTATATCACTAGACAACCACCTCTACACCGTACGTAATGTACTGCTTTCCACACCATAATGCCATACCTTTGGGCAAATTGGTGTCAGCTGGAGCATTGAATGAATGCCTCTTGGCACTTGCTGGGAGACTGGATGCCTTTGGTAATCTGCAGGGATCACCACTTTTTAACACAGGCTAACTTCTTACTTTACACGTTATGGAGAGGGCATCAAGTATGGCTTCAAGCATTTTAAAAGAATATTCACAACATTTGTCGAGTGCAATTTAAGATACCTTACTTCTACGAACTGGTGTGAACCGCCAACGTACTGTTTACAGCACCCGCTGGGATTCTGAAAACGTATGTTCACTTTTTAAATCTCTGAATTAAAGTATATTGCATTTTCAAGTTCAAAAAAATTAAAAATATTATTGCATAAAAATAATGCACTTTTCTTTCTCTTTCCACAAAGTTACCTCCAGCAGATTATTAAAGGTAGGTGGAAATTTTATTTAGAGCATGATGAACCCAGCCGTTAGCCAGGAAGGCGGCACAACAACGTCAGCGGCGCACCTACAAGAGTGAGAAAGAAGATATTTTTCGCTGAGTACGACGATGCTGAGTTACTGAAAAGATTCAGATTGGACGATGCTGGTATTGTTGCAGTGACTGATATAGTGAGAGACAAGCTGCAAAAGTAAAACTGAAAGAAATACGAGCCTTGACCCCTGAGATGGTGGCCATCACATTACGATATTTAGCCACAGGAAAAATGCATGAGTGCAGTTGTGATGATTTTGGAACTTAACGCAGCCCACTATCAGCCGTGCAATATCACAGACAATTGATGCACTGGCTGACCCAGAAGTAATCTGCCAGTTCGTGGCTTTCCCTCACACCCAGCGTGAAGTGCAGCAAAAACAGGCAGAGTTCATGCAAGTAACTCAGTTTCCCGGTGTTGTGGGAGTGATTGATGGCACTCATATGCCAGAATTGTGTCTCCTCATGTCGATGAGAACATGTATATGTGAACAGGAAACGCTATCACAGGCATAAATGTGCAAGTAGTATTTTGATGCTCACTATAAGATTCTTGACATTGTGGCAAGGTGGCCTGGCTCAGTCCAACGATGCAAAGAATACTAGATAAGTCAGCACTCAAACTGATGTTTTTGAGGAACAACATGTACCTGCAGGATGCTACCTTCCCGGGGACAGTGGCTATCCCTGTAAGCAGTGGCTCCTCACTCCTTACCTTCGCAGCCTCAAACTGTTGCACAAGCTAATTATAACAGGTGGGTTTATTTGTAAATAGTGTTCTGTTAGGTTTAAGAATGTGCTTTGGGCAACGAATCTAGTAGCTTTCTCCCCAGGGCCGCCCTCCCGCGTGTGCCCGCAGCCCTACAAGAACCGGTCCCTGCCCCCCTTTGGGCACGTCTCTGCCTCCCAAGGCCCCTAGAATCCCCGAGCGTGGCCGCCCAAACTAACCCCCTCCTCCCAAGCTAGTTTCCAGTACCTTACGATGCAGCAAGCCGGGCCTGACGCCACCACCACACACTGCCACCACCGCCACAACAAGGGGTTATTCAAATGGGAGACATCGCTTCAGGTGTTGCCCCAAGATGCCTCAGCCCCGCGGCCCCACTTCCCCCACATGATAGTGCAGGCAGGGAATGTCTATGCAGGTGAGAGAGAGAGAGAGAGAGAGAGAGAGAGAGAGAGAGAGAGAGAGAGAGAGAGAGAGAGAGAGAAAGTTTTTTACATACAGAAAGGAGAGACAGAGATAGAAAATCAATCTTACTACTACTACTACTACTACTACTACTACTACTACTACTACCCTTCTGAGCACCCCTCCTTCCTCTCAGGTTGTTCCAGCTGACAACACTTGCAGGTATTAGGGGCAGAAGTCGTTGGAGTTGGTCAAGAATCATGCAAGTGCGTCGGAGTCCCAGGCTTTCCCCCCGACCCACAGCCCCAGACCCCCTGCCCCAGCCACCCCTCTCCCTGTGACCCCTGCCCAGTCATCCCTCACCCCCTCCTGCCCCCCTGCACGGTGCTGCCAGCGGGGGTGATGGGAGGTGGAGGTGGGCCACACACACCTGGGTTAGCTGTGGCTTGGCTTATCTCCCTCCTCAGCAGGTGAGAGAGAGAGAGAGTGTATATACATCTGTTCGTTATTGTATTTATTTGTCTATATTTTTCCTTACAGAGTGATTGATTGATTAAATGAATATATATTGGGTGTTAATATATACAGACAGACTGGTATATAGACATTGTTCTGATATGTGATGGCCAGTGTGCATGGAGCACAAGGTCTTTGTGGACTAATGAATATTTTACACTAAGGTTTAAGACCAGTGTTTTAAATTCAGCTATCATGAAAAAAAAAAAGAAAAAGACAGTACATAATTATTTAGTAAGTAATTCATAACTTTAACCCAAAATCAAATTATAGATACATGCAAAAAGAAGAATTATATCAATAACAAAAGTAAATAATAATAATAATAATAATAATAACTATTACAAATTACAAACAATTACATATGTTTATAATAGTAGAGCTGATTACAATTTGAAAACTAATAAATACAATGAATAATTACTTGTTAAAGTGTTGTTTTATCAGTAATTTAAAGGAATGTAATGGTTTGTTTTTAACTGTGTCCGAGAGCCGGGTCCAGTGCTTGGTTCCTCGTGAGACGACACTCTGTTGGAGCACGGGAGGTTCAGCAGAAGGAGTGTCCTCAAGTTACCTGTCTGTCTTAACTGAATATCATGAGCCCGTGTCTCTTGTGTTTGTATTAAGAGCTTTGTATACAAACGCCAAAGGTCTGGAATACAGTAATGTCTCCAGTTTCTAGGAGTTTAAGATCCACTGCTATGTTCGGACTTGTTACTGTTTGTCTTATTCCAAATTAGCTTTTTTGGGGCAAGAAATAATTTATGAGTGTAGGTTGCACTAGGAGAAAGAGAGAGAGAGAGAGAGAGAGAGAGAGAGAGAGAGAGAGAGAGAGAGAGAGAGAGAGAGAGAGAGAGAGAGAGAGAGAGAGAGAGAGAGATGAGAGAGAGGAATGTTTGATATTATTATTATTATTATTATTATTATTGATGTATGTATGTATGTATGTATTATTATTATTATTATTATCTATCTATCTATCTATCTATCTATTACTGCTACATATTTCTCTCTCTCTCTCTCTCTCTCTCTCTCTCTCTCTCTCTCTCTCTCTCTCTCTCTCTCTCTCTCTCTCTCTCTCTCTCTCTCTCTCTCTCTCTCTCTCTCTCTCTCTCTCTCTCTCTCTCTCTCTCTCTCTCTCTTACAATAATAGTTTTACCCTTCTCTCTCATCCTCTCTCCCACTTCCCACTCACTCACTCTCTCCCTCCTTTTGCAGCAAATCCCGAGGATCAACGGGGACATGGTGGACCCAGAGATTGCAGCAGCAGCAAGAGAGAGAGAAGCAAGAAAGAGAGGAGGGAGAGGAAGGAGAGGAGGAGGAGAGAGAGGGAGGCCAGGAGGGAGGCACGTCAGAGAGAGAGGGAGAGGAAGAGGTTGATTCTGTTACAACAACAACTGCAACAACAACAACAGTTAGTCAGTGAGGAGGGGGAGGGAGCCGTCCTCTGATGCTGAGGATGAGGTATTGTTCAGGGTAAGTAGTAGTAGTAATGCATCATTTTTAAACTTTCCGAGATAATCTTATTTCAACAGGTAGAGATGAGAAAAGTCCTCTAACTGACAAAAAAAAAAACATTATCTATTTATTTTGTTATGTAGGCCAGCCAGCCGTGGGGGGGACAAAACTTCAATAAAAGAGAGCTCTCTGAGGTGTGGCTCCCCAAAATAGAGATTGCCAAATGGTAGCCAGAATTTACATGAATACTGGAGGGTGCTGTCAGGCCAAACCAGCTCCCCATCTGTGCCTATGCAGTGTCTGGCCAGCCACTAGTGTGTTTTGGGGGCTCAGACCAGCAGATTCCACTGTTTATTCACTGTTTGTGTTGATGCAGTGTCTGGCCACCCACTTGTGTGTTTTGGGGGCTCAGACCAGCAGATTCCCAGTGTTTATTCACTGTTTGTGTTGATGCAGTGTCTGGCCAGCCACTTGTGTGTTTTGGGGGCTCAGACCAGCAGATTCCCAGTGTTTATTCACTGTTTGTGTTGATTTAGTGTTTGGCCAGCCACTTGTGTGTTTTGGGGGCTCAGACCAGCAGATTCCCACTGTTTATTCACTGTTTGTGTTGATCTAGTGTTTGGCCAGCCACTTGTGTGTATGTAGGGGGACTCAGACCAGCAGATTCCCACTGTTTATCCACTGTTTGTGTTGATGCAGTGTTTGGCCAGCCACTAGTGTGTTTTGGGGGCTCAGACCAGCAGATTCCTACTATTTATCCACTGTTTGTGTTGATCTAGTGTTTGGCCAGCCACTTGTGTCTATGTAGGGGATTCAGACCAGCAGATTCCCACTGTTTATCCACTGTTTGTGTTGATCTAGTGTTTGGCCAGCCAGTTGTGTGTTTTGGGGGCTCAGACCAGCAGATTTTCCCACTGTTTATTCACTGTTTGTGTTGATCTAGTGTTTGGCCAGCCACTTGTGTGTTTTAGGGGGCTCAGACCAGCAGATTCTCACTGTTTATTCACTGTTTGTGTTGATCTAGTGTTTGGCCAGCCACTTGTGTGTATGTAGGGGACTCAGACCAGCAGATTCCCACTGTTTATCCATTGTTTGTGTTGATGCAGTGTTTAGCCAGCCACTTGTGTGTATGTAGGGGACTCAGACCAGCAGATTCCTGTTTATCCACTGTTTGTGTTGATGCAGTGTTTGGCCAACCACTTGTGTGTATGTAGGGGACTCAGAACCAGCAGATTCCCACTGTTTATTCACTGTTTGTGTTGATGCAGTATTTGGCCAGCCACTTGTGTGTATGTAGCGGACTCAGACCAGCAGATTCCCACTGTTTATCCACTGTTTGTGTTGATGCAGTGTTTGGCCAGCCACTTGTGTGTTTTGGGGGCTCAGACCAGCCAGATTCCTACTATTTATCCACTGTTTGTGTTGATCTAGTGTTTGGCCAGCCACTTGTGTTTATGTAGGGGACTCAGACCAGCAGATTCCACTGTTTTGTCACTGTTTGTGTTGATGCAGTGTTTGGCCAGCCACTTGTGTGTTTTGGGGGCTCCAGACCAACAGATTCCTACTATTTATCCACTGTTTGTGTTGATCTAGTGTTTGGCCAGCCACTTGTGTTTATGTAGGGGACTCAGACCAGCAGATTCCCCACTGTTTATCCACTGTTTGTGTTGATCTAGTGTTTGGCCAGCCATTTGTGTGTTTTGGGGGCTCAGACCAGCAGATTCCCACTGTTTATTCACTGTTTGTGTTGATCTAGTGTTTGGCCAGCCACTAGTGTGTTTTTGGGGGCTCAGACCAGCAGATTCTCACTGTTTATTCACTGTTTGTGTTGATCTAGTGTTTGGCCAGCCACTTGTGTGTATGTAGGGGACTCAGACCAGCAGATTCCCACTGTTTATTCACTGTTTGTGTTGATGCAGTATTTGGCCAGCCACTTGTGTGTATGTAGCGGACTCAGACCAGCAGATTCCCACTGTTTATCCACTGTTTGTGTTGATGCAGTGTTTGGCCAGCCACTTGTGTGTTTTTGGGGGGCTCAGACCAGCAGATTCCTACTATTTATCCACTGTTTGTGTTGGTCTAGTGTTTGGCCAGCCACTTGTGTTTATGTAGTGGGGACTCAGACCAGCAGATTCCCACTGTTTATCCACTGTTTGTGTTGATCTAGTGTTTGGCCAGCCACTTGTGTGTATGTAGGGGACTCAGACCAGCAGATTCCCACTGTTTTATTCACTGTTTTGTGTTGATCTAGTGTTTGGCCAGCCACTTGTGTGTATGTAGGGGACTCAGACCAGCAGATTCCCACTGTTTATCCATTGTTTGTGTTGATGCAGTGTTTGGCCAGCCACTTGTGTGTATGTAGGGGACTCAGACCAGCAGATTCCCACTGTTTATCCACTGTTTGTGTTGATGCAGTGTTTGGCCAGCCACTTGTGTGTATGTAGGGGACTCAGACCAGCAGATTCCCACTGTTTTTATTCACTGTTTGTGTTGATGCAGTGTTTGGCCAGCCACTTGTGTGTATGTAGGGGACTCCAGACCAGCAGATTCCCACTGTTTATCCACTGTTTGTGTTGATGCAGTGTTTGGCCAACCACTTGTGTGTTTTGGGGAGCTCAGACCAAGCAGATTCCTACTATTTATCCACTGTTTGTGTTGATCTAGTGTTTGGCCAGCCACTTGTGTTTATGTAGGGGACTCAGACCAGCAGATTCCCACTGTTTATCCACTGTTTGTGTTGATCTAGTGTTTGGCCAGCCACTTGTGTGTTTTTGGGGGCTCAGACCAGCAGATTCCCACTGTTTATTCACTGTTTGTGTTGATCTAGTGTTTGGCCAGCCACTAGTGTGTTTTGGGGGCTCAGACCAAAGCAGATTCTCACTGTTTATTCATGTTTGTGTTGATGCAGTGTTTGGCCAGCCACTTGTGTGTATGTAGGGGACTCAGACCAGCAGATTCCCACTGTTTATCCATTGTTTGTGTTGATGCAGTGTTTGGCCAGCCACTTGTTGTGTATGTAAGGGGACTGAGACAAGTTTATTTAATGTTCAGTGACCCGTTTGCAGGCACAGGGGTGTTGACGAGCTGGGTGTGCAGGAGAGTCCAGACAATTACAAAGGTTTACAGTTCAAATGGTACATGTATCTTACAAAATACAGATAATAAGTAGATAAATATTGAAATTAATATAGAGTACCATTCTTTATTTAACACTTAACCAAACTTAACCAACATACACACACACGCCTAACTCAGACAGTTCCCTAACTACCTTACCATCCATGGCAGGAGGCCATGTCGGAGGTGCCGGTGGTGGGGTCGCCAGTTCCGGAGTACGAGGTGGAGGAGGAAAAGGAAGAGGAGGACGAGGAGGAGGCACGGATAAGGAAGAAGAAAAGATTATTACCTGTAGCCCTCCCTCCAGCTGATAAGGGGATATTAAGGAGCCCTTCCCTACAGGTGTGTCTGTCTACCTGTGTGTCTCTTTCCCCATCTCTCCTTTTTCATTTTTCCAGTTTCCCATTATTTTCTCCACCCTCTCCACTGTCTTTTCTCAGCCTCTCACAACCTATCACACCCTCTCCCAGCTATTCACAGCCACTCACAGCCTCTCTCTCACTCCTATCTCATTCCCAGTGTATCCAGACCATTCCAGACTCACCCCAAACTGTCCCAAACTGTTGGGATGGACTTCCAGTCCATCCCAACTTCTCCCCAGCCTCTTCCAGCCTTTCACAGCCTCTCTCTCTCTCTCTCTCTCTCTCTCTCTCTCTCTCTCTCTCTCTCTCTCTCTCTCTCTCTCTCTCTCTCTCTCTCTCTCTCTCTCTCTCTCTCTCTCTCTCTCTCTCTCTCTCTCTCTCTCTCTCTCTCTCTCTCTCTCTCTCTCTCTCTCTCTCTCTCTCTCTCTCTCTCTCATTCCCAATGTATCCAGACCATCCCAGACTCACCCCAAACCCATCTCCAAGACTCCCCTTCTCTCTTCCTCTCCCTCTCCCTCTCTCTCCCTCCCCTCTCTCACTCTCCTAACTCTCTCCCAGGAGAGTCCCCAGTGGTGAGCAGATGGTGATGCTGGAGATGATACTGGCATATTGAGTATTTATAATTAGCCATAAACACTTGCTTGCTTACTTTCATGTCTACACAGGTTCGTTCGATGCAAGGAGTTGGCACAGGAGGCGTCCGAGGCTGTGTAGAGCGGCCGTCTGAACCTGGTGCCACAGCTTACTATGTTCAACAGGTGCGTGTGTGTGTGTGTGTGTGTGTGTGTGTGTGTGTGTGTGTGTGTGTGTGTGTGTTTTGTGTGGTCATTTCACTATCTATCTATCTGTTTAGTTTGTCTCCATCTGTCTGTCTTTCTGTCATTGGTCTGTCTGTCTGTCTGTGTATTGCAATGATTTTTCAGTTATGTATTTTATTTTTTATTCTTGTGTACTTGTGTCTGTCTGTATGTATGTATGTATCAGTCAGTGAGTCAGTCAGTCAGTCACTCAGTTAGTCAGTTAGTCAGTCATTCAGTCAGTCAGTTAGTCAGTCATTCAGTCAGTTAGTGAGTTGAGTCAGTTAGTCAGTCTGTCAGTCACTCACACAGTGTTAATCCTCCTCTTCCTCCTCCTCCTCCTCCTCCTCCTCCTCCTCCTCCTCCTCCTCCTCCTCCTCCTCCTCCTCCTCCTCCTCCTCCTCCTCCTCCTCCTCCTCCTCCTCCTCACCTCCTCGTCCACCTCCTCCTCCTCCTCCTCCTCCTCCTCCTCCTCCTCCTCCTCCTCCTCCTCCTCCTCCTCCTCCTCCTGTTCCCCACCACCCCTGCACGAGAGGTGAGTGTATGTACGTGTGTGTGTGTGTGTGTGTGTGTGTGTGTGTGTGTAGTAATAATAGTAATGCTATGTACATATATAAATACTGTTAATATTATTGATAAAAAATATTGATGATGATGATGATGATGATTCAGTGGTGATTATGAAAATGTGCATTACAATATAGGGTAGATATTATTGTTATTACCTGTGTGTGTGTGTGTGTGTGTGTGTGTGTGTGTGTGTGTGTGTGTGTGTGTGTGTGTGTGTGTGTGTGTATGTGTGTGTGTGAGGAATAATTGAATAATTGAATAATTGATGCTCTCTCCTTACTGCTATTCATTATATACATGGACAAGATGCCTGAAGGAAGTGTGTGTAAGGGAGGATAAAGAGATCATGCTGGCCTATGCAGACGATGTCAGCTAAGCTGTGTCGTGACAGGAAGCCAACAAAGATCTTCAAGAGAGCCATGACAAGATGGAATGATGTTTTAAATAGGGAAGGAATGAGAATGAACAAAGCAAAAAACTTATTTACTAGTGAGACAAGCAACAAGTGATGGTGTGGCTCTGAGCCACTGTAGTAGGGATGTTATGGTTTAAGTGTAGGAAGTTGCATAATGCTTTCCACCCTAACAATTGCACCTTAGTAGAAAAACACAAACAGGAAGTTTATGCAAGTTTTTATCCTTATATAAAATGTTGTATTGCATCAAACCTCCATACATTACTGTCTCTATCCAGTATGAGACCGGTGTTCAGGGAAGCACAAGCATGTGCTGAATAACAAGAAGCCGGCATTGGTGAAGAATTTTGACAACTATTTCATCTATTTATACATACTTTTTATTATTAAAGCTTATCTTATAATTATTTCTGAAGAGATTGACTAATTTTTGTAGTATTTATGACTTAGAACTACGAGTATGATAAAGCTATGAATTGATACTAATTCCTGATTTGTTTTATCTTTTCATTTATCCTTCCTTTGTTAATTGAGCATTTTATATTACTTGAAAGCTTAAAAAATGCAAGAACGGTTCAGAAGTATCCAACCTTGGGCTAAGGGCCAAAATTATGGTATCATTCAAAATGTCCTTCAAAGAAAGCCCCTCTGTAATCCAACACACTTAGCCCATTAATCCTTCCATTTCTACCATCAATTTGTTCAACATTCATATTTTTTCCCTTATAGGGTTGAGACAATTTTCATGGAGTTCAGAGCAAAAGGCTTCCTCATTCCTCCCCAAGGTAATTCTCGGATGGTAAGCAGGTTTGACTCTGGAGCAAACCCTGACCAAGGGCTACTGCCCAAGGCTACAGAGGGTTCCTCTCCCTGAGGCTGAATGCACCATGTAGAGATGGTTCTGTTATGTGGATGAATGTCATTGGTGGATAGCAGTGCCACCACATTCCTACAATCATCCATCACTCCCACTGCTCAAACAGCTTCTGCAACACAATGATAGGTATGCTGCCACATTCTGCATGGTCTCCTTGGCTCTCAGATAAGGATACTGTCAACAGGTTTGGGATTGCCAAAAAAATCATAAGGAGCTATGTCTGAAAAGTCCAGAGAGAGAGAGAGAGAGAGAAAGAATGAGCAAGAGAAAGAGTAGGATGAAGCAAAGGAAGAGTCAAGAGGGAGGAAGAGAGAGTAGGGACAAGAAAAAACAGAACAAATAAATCCCCTACACGTCTTGTCTCCATTCACACAAGGCCATGAAAAGCTTGTCCATCCCTGAGTGCTCAGAAGCAGTGTTCCACTGATGATGTGGAAACTTGAGACACCCAATCATTTTAATGGGCTTTAGTAGGTTTTGTCACCAGTCTTCTGTGTGTCACTGACTACATTTTGAAATTTTTATCTGTTCTATTTAATTTTGTGTGTATGTACACAATGTTTATAGTCCAATAAACTATTTATAAAAACTATTTATCTTCGTGTGAGTAAGATAAAAAGCAGTTATTGTTATTATTATTATTATTATTATTATTATTATTATTATTATTATTATTATTATTATTATTACATTTCTCCTCCTTGTATTTAAATATTATTATTATTATTATTATTATTATTATTATTATTATTATCATGAATTGTTCTTGTTTATAAATAAAATACTGTAACTGATTATTATTTTTTTTATCATTCATTTAGACTCTCTCTCTCTCTCTCTCTCTCTCTCTCTCTCTCTCTCTCTCTCTCTCTCTCTCTCTCTCTCTCTCTCTCTCTCTCTCTCTCTCTCTCGAATAAAAATGACTGGTGAGGAACTCTAATAATTAAAGTGCTAAAATAATCCATTAAACTACGAGAAATAAGACAAATAATTAATGACACACCTAATAACACAAACAAAGGAGTAATAAACAAAACTTAAGCCAGAAAACACGAAAAGATAAAACTATCATATAAAGAAATACGAAGTTAAAAAAAAAATCATGAATATCAAATAAATAACTCACATATAATCAATAAACACGTAAGGAGACAGTAAATAAACAATTAAGCCATTCATTGCAAAGGGCCACAGTCAGAAAAGTTGAAAAAAAAAATGTAACTTAGTTAAATACCGAGGCTAAAATAAAAAACAAGGAATTAGACAAATGACAAAATAATTAATAAATACATAAGGAATAATGAATAAACAAAAAAAAGAAATTAAGCCAGGAAGACTATTATAATTATTGCAAGGAGACATTATATACATTATATGTATGTATTGTATGTAATTCGAGGTTAAAATGGCTCAAATCTGACCCAACAGCAGGCCATAAGTGAGAAGGTGTTCCTCAAGGCAGGAGTGGGGGGAGCAATGAATAGGGGAGGGGCTATAAACTATTGGGGGGATATTAATTAATGACGCATCCAGTTTAGCGTGTGTGTATATTTCGCTGGTGCTGTGATAATTTAAAGGTTTTCTCGCTGTTTTTATCTTTATTTATTAGTAGATTGATTTTATTTATTTTATTTTATTTTTTTTGGCAGGTGTTATATTTGTTGAGTGTTTTAAGTAACTGTGGCTCATTGCATCAAAACTCCATTCATTACACTTTCGTGGGAAGGTTCAATTTGGCAAGGGTTTTATTTCGCATTTTGGGTTTTTTGTAGTAAATTATGCCATTTTCTCATATTTTTTCTTTGCTGGTATTGTCCCTTCCCACGCCATATATGACTGGAAAGTTGGGGGCGCCTTCCCCCCCCCCACACCCTCCACTGCTACGTTTTTTTTTTCTTAATCAGTCAGTCAACCAATCAATCAATCCCTTCATGAATCATACCCATTTCCAGGTGTCATCACCCCCACTGCCATAGATCTCTCATTCTGTCATGTATGAACAAGTGCTAAGGGCAAAGCTGAACAAGTACAAAGGGCAAGCCAGCTGTCTCTTTTAATATTCTTGCCTGAAATAACATTACAAATGAGGGTCTATTAATCATCCATTAAATAATCCATTTTTTATTGCTTTCTCATTCTTCTTGCTCTGTGTATTGTTAAATTGGATGGTTATATCATTGTCCCTTCCTGTTGTTTGGTAGTGTGCCATTACCTGTGTCCTCTCTTCCAGCTGATATTTAGTTTGTACTAAAATAGACTGGCATAACTTTACAATTTATACACAAATAACAACATAAACCAATAATGCATTGATATTATGCATGATAGAGAGTGGACATTTCCACATCTACATCATTAATGAATGCATGATGAGACGCACACTATTACAAAAGCTAATGTGAGTTCAATACAAAACACTCAATAACAATTTCAATAACTTTATTAAAAATAGCAATCTTTATTAAATCATGAGTTAAACTGAAAACTTTAAGAACCTGGGGCTATATTTTGATCATCTAAATGCACAATAATGCATTGGATGAGACCTGGACAGCTTTTTACACACACACACAGGTACTCCACTACTCTTTAGACACTTGATATTTCCTAATATACAGTATAATTCCAAACACCATCCTTG
Source organism: Scylla paramamosain (assembly GCF_035594125.1). Lineage (NCBI taxonomy): Eukaryota > Metazoa > Arthropoda > Malacostraca > Decapoda > Portunidae > Scylla > Scylla paramamosain. The sequence goes on along the minus strand of NW_026973838.1, from coordinate 63,510 downwards.
ACAAAGTCAGCATGGCCCACTCATCCACAGGAACCCAGCCATCTCTAAGGAGCAAATTAATGCTGCCCAGTGTCACTCCTTGTCACTTTTAGGGAATAAGAAGTAGATCCCACCCCAGCACCATCTACATAGAATATAATACAGAGGATAGAGAAGGAATACAAACAGGGCACATGGTATGGTATAGAACACCAACCCTCACTTTTGGAAAACCCCAGCCACTCAGTAGGAGACCAGCCAGTCACCATGGCTATCACCTGGGGATTCTTAGGAACAGGTGTTAGGTATAGAATGAGAGATAGTCTATACGCAATACAATTTCAAGTCACATAGACAAAAAAATGTTCATGAATTAAATGCACATTAAAGCTCTAAATGTTATGTGGTACCTAGATAGATGGACAGGTCACTTGAGAAGAGAAAGCCAAGAAATGTCTTAGGAAGAGTATTTTGTCATATGTATGAATATATATGACTGTATGACATAGATGACTGGTGAAGTAGATTTTGTCCCTTATCAGAGTGGTTGTGTAGCTGAAAATAAATTAATGATTATCAAAACAGAGACACATTTGAGCTGATTGGTGAATTACAGTTTCAGAGTGGATACGGCATACACTGGATGATAAAACTACTGCAGTCATAAAGTAGATGAAAAAATACTGTGGGGAGTGAATGTAAAGCAGTAAAATATGCAAAAGAAAGAAAGAAAGAAAGAAAGAAAGAAAGAAAGAGAGAGAGAGAGAGAGAGAGAGAGAGAGAGAGAGAGAGAGAGAGAGAGAGAGAGAGAGAGAGAGAGAGAGAGAGAGAGAGAGTGATGAACCACCAGGGTCATAAATGTATAGTACAGGTATCAGTCAGGCAAAGCATAGTGCTTGCCTGTCTCATATGGGAATGTAAAAACATGGCTTCATATCATTCAGACCTGGGATTATGGCCAAAAGTTACCAAGCAGTGGTGAGCAAAATCCAGTAGAGTAATATTCAGTATCATTGAATTACTGACAAAGTAGAATCATTATGTGCAATGATACTCACTACCTGGGAGCATTTCAGGTTACTGCAGAATCTGACCATGCTGGCAGGGATGGTTAGGCTACAACACATTACATACTTCTCCATTCAAATCAGTCAGCTGATTAAATGGTGAGTTAAACCATTTTGATCATCTAAATCATATTAAGGCATTGGATGAGACCTGGACAGCTTGGGTCAACACCATACATAGGTACTCCACTACTCTGTGGAGACACTTGATTGTGGCAGAGTCATCACAATACCAAACACCATCCTTGACAAAGCACAGCATGGCCCACTCATCCACAGGAACCAATACAATTTCAAGTCTACATAGACAAAAAAATGTTCATGAATTAAATGCAATATTGTAAGTTTTTAAATGTTATGTGTTACCTTAGATAGATGGACAGGTCACTTGAGAAGAAAATAAGAAATGTCTTAGGAGGAGTATTTTGTCATATGTATGAATATATGACTGTATGACATAGATGACTGGTGAAGTAGATTTTGTCCCTTATCAGAGTGGTTGTGTAGCTGAAACAAATTAATGATTATCAAAACAGGGGTACATTTGAGCTGATTGGTGAATTACAGTTTCAGGTGCATGGCATACACTGGGATGATAAAACTACTGCAGTCATAAAGTGAATGAAAAAATACTGTAGGAGGAATGTAAAGCAGTAAAATATGCAAAAGAAAGAAAGAAAGAAAGAAAGAAAGAAAGAAAGAGAGAGAGAGAGAGAGAGAGAGAGAGAGAGAGAGAGAGAGAGAGAGAGAGAGAGGAGAGAGAGAGAGAGAGAGAGAGAGAGAGAGAGAGAGAGAGAGAGAGAGAGAGAGAGAGAGAGAGAGAGAGAGAGAGAGAGAGAGAGAGAGAGAGAGAGAGAGAGAGAGAGAGAGAGAGAGAGAGAGAGAGAGAGAGAATGATGTGACATGACATCTTTAAGTACCAAATGAGTATATAGTAACCATACACTGATACTTGTCCCACTTATACAGTGATAAGTTTACCCAAACACAATGGACACGGATGGAACTTTTGGAGGCTAAAGTGCTCCAGGTGACTGGTGGACTCCATTTCATTGCGGAGGTCCAGGATTCTCTGCACAGTTGGGCTTTTTGGTGTCAGTGGGGGAAGTGGTGGCAGTGTGGCAGCAGTAACAGTTTTGGTCTTTCTATGGGCAAGTTCTGTAGGATTCATATTCTGCCTCCTCATGAGGGACAATATCAGTGTGAAGGGTCAACAGAGCATCAATTCCCTCCTCAGGCAGAAGAATGATGGATGCAATTTTCTGTTTCTTGTTGTTGCTCCACCTTTTCAGAGTGCTTGAAGGGCGCTCATTGTCAGCCAGCTTTCCACTGCTGGTGGGTGTCTCAGACTCACTGGTTCCCTGTTCCACATCAAGAGTGTTAGCAGATGCCACTTGTATTTACATCTACTTAGTACATTACATCATTACATAAATAACTGGTGTTATCTGATATTAAAGTGCTAATGAGCAACATGCCACAGAAATCTGTTTATTTCAAGAAAATTATGAAGATAATAATAATGTTTCGTTGCACTTCTTCATAAGATGGCTCAGTTTTTACTACTCACCAACACTGCTAAAGATAGCAACTGGACTCTTAAGGACGCTGCTTATCTTCTCGAAGAGCTGCTGAAGGTCATGATCTGCTTCCTTTTCCTGCACCAGCTTTGATATCAAATCCTGCAGGAAACAACTGTGTTAATTCACATTTTGAATAAATCTAATAGATGAAATTTCACTTACAACACCTTATGTGTCTCTGGTGACTCATGGAGGACAGATACATCACCTGAGAGTAAATGGTCAGTGAAGAAGTTGACCCTTGATCCTGGCTAATCACATTAAGTACATTAAACACTCCTGTTAACTAATAAATGAGGGATAGATTTCTCTGGAAGGTTACATTACACTACTTCCCTGGCATTTGAAAACATTTTGCTCTACATGAACTCATATGGAAGCTTTACTGCAACATTAAATCTCAGCTAGATGCCAGATGGTGTAGCCTCCATCACAGAGCAAGGTAATGATATGAAGGCTTAGTACTTTGGTCAACACCTGAATAAGAACCGTTTGAGATGCAGCAGAGATCACTAACCTGCCAGCAATTGAATAAGAAGTGTGTGAGATGCAGCAGAGATCACTAACCTGCCAGCAATTGAATAAGAAGTGTGTGAGATGCAGCAGAAATCACTAATCTGCCATGACATGAATAAGAAGTGTGTGAGATGCAAAAGAGAGCACTAACCTGCAGAGTGGTTTTGCTTCATTTCCTCTCATTCATGATGGAGGCTGGCAAGGTCTAACTCGCGTTCTCGAGCTTGTTGCTTCATCACTCCTCGCTGCAACTGGTAGATGGTGATGTAGTCACCTGAAGAAGGATAAAATTCTTCATTAAAAGACCAAGGAAATGGCATACAGTAAACAGTAAACACTTCCTCCACTTCACTTTTACAGATGATTCAAATGAGCAAAAAACATGCATACACCGATGGACTCTGTCTCCTCATGCACTACAGCATGCTTAAGCTGCTACTTCCTGTCACTTAGCTCAGCCACCTCCTTCATGCTGCAAGTTAACCTGCTCTCCAGGACCCTGTGAGGCTCCTGCAGTTGTTGCAGCTTCTGTTAAAGCTCAGTTCCTCCCAATCCTGTTGTTTCTCCTGATAAAACAATAAGTTTGTTTCTCTCAACTTTTCTTAATACAGCCTCAATAAACAAATCCAATAACAATGCTTTTATTTTGTTATTAATTCAAAAAATTGAGCAACAGTGAGGAAAAATTATTTGCTTTATTATTAGAGAATATAAACTTTCTTACCTTTTGGTTCAGTTATGACATCTTCAGACAACTTTTCATGAGCAAGAGATTCTCCCAGCAGTTTGTTATACTTATCCCTCTCACAGTCTAGCTGAACCTGAAGACTGCTGCACTCACTCTCCAACCTGCTAACCTCAGATGTCAGTGTAGCCACTTGACCCAGCAATTTCCCCTTGGTATCTGTACCTGGAGGTGAAAAATTGATGCAACAGAGGGCCAGACAAGAATGACCAATGGAAGTAATTAGACGTAATGTAAGAAGTGGGTATAAGACTAAGGGAAATAGAAGGGCAATGGAGAGAGGGTTAGATGCACCAGAAATGTCTGTGGAGCCAGGAAAAATTTTAACTTGTAACAGAGATAACTAAGAGCAACTGTGAATGAATAAATGTGATGTAGCCTCGACCCATGACTGGGAAAATGCAAAAGCAGCACCTCAGACACCAGGACCATGATGACTGGCAGCTCCCAAAATTAGCTGCTGGCTTTTGTACTCCTAGTCACCACAGGAGGCTCATCCACAGCTAATCCTATCAGCTGATCATCTTGGGTGAAGTAATTGTTTATCAGTCTGGCTGTTGAGTCCTGATGCAGAGATGTGTGTGTGTGTGTGTGTGTGTGTGTGTGTGTGTGTGTGTGTGTGTGTGTGTGTGTGTGTGTGTGTGTGTGTGTGTGTGTGTGTGTGTGTGCACTTTGGAAAGCCTCCCTCCAAGGAGAATGTCAGTTTGATATACAAATATATATTCATGTGGATGGTAGCTCACATTTAGCTTCTGAGTTCTCACATGAAGACATGCCATCCTTGTCTTTTTCCTCTGAGGGAGTGACTTTATACTCTGTGATAAGTGCATGCAGCTCACTATTCTGTCTTGTGACGTTTTTGATTTCTATCTGTGAAAGACACAAGAAGGCAGTAAGTTAACTTGTTTAACATGCCACATCATTTTATATATATTATGCCAAGTTTAAACAGGAAAGCCTCACCAGAAGCATCAACTAAAGACCAAAGTGATTAACAAATCTTTCACTTTACCACCCTTAATGACAAAAGCTGCTGATGTAGCATCCCATCCATATCCTGCATTTTTACACCTTCATGATTCCATTAGATTACATTAGATTACATTAGAACAGTATGTGACCAATGACGTCTCCATTCTACATTGCCATGACAAGAATACAGGGCTTTACTGAACATAAACCAAGGACGCCTCCATTCTACATTGCCATGACAAGAATACGGGGCTTTACTGAACATAAACCAAGGACGCCTCCATTCTACATTGCCATGACAAGAATACAGGGCTTTACTGAACATAAACCAATGACGCCTCCATTCTACATTGCCATGACAAGAATACAGGGCTTTACTGAACATAAACCAAGGATTCCCTCCTCCTCTCTCTAAGGGTTAGGGTTCTCTCAACAGTTACAGCGTGGTGTGAGAGATGCAGTGCTGTCAAGGCTTTACTATTTACAGGAAGCAACACACCAATAAATAAATGTTACTTTGGAAATGAAACTGAATAATCAAAGGCTTTATATCTCATGAACTTCCCTTCTTTAATAAACTGTCTTCAAGCTGACAGACTCCAGTAGTATTGCATCTTAGGAATATTCTACAGCTGATTTCATAATAACTGCTCTCTAAAACTGACTACATGCCTCCTTCCCTGCCTCCTACAGACTCTACTCAACAATTGTTGCTATTCTGTTCATGCTGGTGTGACAGTTAACCAGTATATTAATTCCTTAGTTATGTACACTCTAGAATGGTGGTTCATTTTATCTACCAGTGATTTGAATTCCCAGCTTCTAAGTATTACATTATTATTTGTTGATTGGTACCATTTGTATGCAATCAGAGAAAGATTTCAATATAAAAACATATCCATGTTACTGTTACCTTTCAGAATGTAAACCAAAATGAAAGCTATGTAAATTCTTACTTTAGATTATGTTGTCATTTCATTGAATGATGTAATTTCTTGGTTCTTGTGCTTCTTCAAATGCAGTCCCTTGTCTGGTTTCTCTGTCAATTCTAATTTCTTATTGCTCTGTGGAAAAACAAAGTGCAAATGTCCTATCCACTCCTATGCTGATGATACCACCCTGCACTTTTCCACGTCTTTTCATAAGGACGTCCAACCCTTCAGGAGGTAAACATATCACGCAGGGAAGCCACAGAACGCCTGACTTCTGATCTTTCTAAAATTTCTGATTGGGGCAGAGCAAACTTGGTATTGTTCAATGCCTCAAAAAACTCAATTCCTCCATCTATCAACTCGACACAATCTTCCAGACAACTATCCCCTCTTCTTCAATGACACTCAACTGTCCCCCTCTTCTACACTGAACATCCTCGGTCTGTCCTTTACTTATAATCTGAACTGGAAACTTCACATCTCATCTCTAGCTAAAACAGCTTCTATGAAGTTAGGTGTTCTGAGACGTCTCCGCCAGTTTTTCCCTCACCCCCCAGCTGCTAACTCTGTACAAGGGCCTTATCCGTCCATGTATGGAGTATGTCTTCACATGTCTGGGGGTTTCCACTCATACTGCTGTTCCTACAGACAGGGTGGAATCAAAAGCTTTTCGTCTCATCAACTCCTCTCCTCTAACTGACTGTCTTCAGCCCCTCTCTCACCGCCGCAATGTTGCATATCTAGCTGTCTTCTACACCGCTATCGCCAACTGCTCTTCTGATCTTGCTAACTGCATGCCTCCCCTCCTCCCGCGGCCTCGCTGCACAAGACTTTCTTCTTTCTCTCACTCCTATTCTGTCCACCTCTCTAACGCAAGAGTTAACCAGTATTCTCAATCATTCATCCCTTTCTCTGGTAAACTCTGGAACTCCTTGCCTGCTTCTGTATTTCCACCTTCCTATGACTTGAATTCCTTCAAGAGGGAGGTTTCAAGACACTTATCCACCAATTTTTGACCACTGCTTTGACCCTTTTAAGGGACTGGCATTTCAGTGGGCATTTTTTTTTATTAGATTTTTGTTGCCCTTGGCCAGTATCCTTCCTACATAAAAAAAAAAAAAAAAAAAAGGATGAACTGATTCAATAATATTGCTTTCACAATTTCAATATTGTTCACAATTTCTGCAGGAAGTTTACTCCATATATTTACTATACGATTAAAGAAAAATGTTTGGCCTTGTGGGATTTAAAACGTTTGGGTATAATCTTGAATCTATTATTTCTTGTTAGGTAGAATGGAGGAGGAGGAGGAGGAGGAGGAGGAGGAGGAGGAGGAGGAGGAGGAGGAGGAGGAGGAGGAAGGAAGGAGGAGGAGGAGGAGGAGGAGAAACAAAGATAGGAGGAAGAAAGGAAGAAAGAAAGGGAGAGAGAGAGAGAGAGAGAGAGAGAGAGAGAGAGAGAGAGAGAGAGAGAGAGAGAGAGAGAGAGAGAGAGAGAGAGAGAGAGAGAGAGAGAGAGAGAGAGAGAGAGAGAGAGAGAGAGAGAGAGAGAGGAGTTGGTAAGGAAAATTATTACAATGGTCCAAGGTGAAGAACAGGGACTGGAATGAGAAGTGGAAGAAGCATATAGAATTTGAAAATATAGTGAAGGAGGTAAAAGACCATTAAAAGTGAGAATGAGATCCCAAGTTACAGTAAAGGAGATCCTAGTGAGAACTGGGAAGCTGGCTGAAAATTCAGAATACAAGAATATTTGGGTAAAAAAGAGATATGAACTTGGAAGAAAGGGAAAAAGAGAAGGATCTGAGGAATGAAGCCAAGCAAAAAAAACGAGAGAAGTACAGAGACCGAGAAGCAGAAATTTTATTGGAGGGTACTAGATATGAAACTAAGGAAATGGTATATTCAGGAAAGGGAACAAGAAATGAAAGAACCACAACAGCAGACAGACAAATTGCATGTGGTGGGAGAAGTAGTATATTAAGAGTAATATATACAAAACGAACTTCATGTAAACAAATAAAATTTTCAGAAAACTTGTCACACAAAACCTTATTAACAACTCACCTTCTCCTTCTGCGGCATTTCCTTCCTTCTTATCTTTCTCCTTTCCTTCTCCATCTTCCTCCTCCTCCTCCTCCTCCTCTCCTTCCTCTTTCTTTCCACCTTCCTCCTCCTCTTGTGACTCTTAACTCTCTTCCTCCTCGTCCTCCTCTTCCCCTGTGCTTCCCTCCTCTGAAAGAAAAGACTTGTTTAAAAAGCAAGCAAATATAGTAGTAATAGTAAAAAAAAGTCAATGAAATGAAAGTTTATACACATATGAAATTAGTGAAAATTTGACACCAAACATTCTCTATCTGTAACATTACATCAGAATGACGAGAACACAAGATATGAAAAGTGAAAGGGAATGATGTATATAACAAAGAAAAACATTGTATAATGACATATGACAGGAAAATAATCTTGTATACTTGTCCCTTAAATACTTGCTTCCTTGTATATTAACTCCCAAAATGCTCATTCCTTGTACTCTCATTTTCAAAACACCTCTTCCTTATATATTGTCACTCAAACACTCCTTTCTTGTACACTTATTCCCAAATCATTCCTGTCTTCCTGTATTCTCATTCTCCAAACACTCCTGCCTCTGCACACCCAGTTCCTCAAAACATTTCTTCATTGTTTACTCATTCCCCAAACACACCAACTTTCTTGTATACTTAGCTCTCAAAAGATGCATTTTTAAACATCCATAACTCCTTTTATTTTCATTCCCCAAACACTCCTGGCTGTGCACACTCCAGCACGTTAACACCACACACACATTCACACTCTTAATATCATCTGTCAGCCCCTAGTGGAAAGGGACAATCTTGTGGCCCACCATACTACACCTCAGGAGGTCAGACACAGCATTCAGTTAACAAAAAATCACATTAACACCCACTCCCCACAGAACATAGTAACACAAAATCAGATTAACACTCACCCCAACGTCACATTCACAAGACAAGTTCTCATCCCACAGCCGTAAACTGTTTGCGGCCACCTACGAGGACCTTGCCAAGAAGATGCTTGCCTACACAACCCCAACGGACACAGCTCTGTACCGGCGCATCCCGGCTAACACGACAGGCCTCGCCAGCATCCTCTTCTTCATCGAGCGACTCCAGAGGTGCTACATACCCGCGGGGGAGAAGCCTGTTAGCATGGGAGTTGCTGCTGGCTGGTACATGTTGTCAGCTCTCCTACAACAAGGTGAGGACCTGTTGAGGTGTAAGACTGGTCAGTTCAAGTGTTGGAGCTAGCCATTCAACCAACTAGCCAATCAATCAGTCACTCAGCTAGTCAGTCAGTCAGTCAGTCAGTCATTCCATTTTGGCCATAAGTCACTGTTTACTTAATCAATCCCTCCTAAGACACTGCACTTTTTCAGATTATAGAGCTGATAGGTCTCGGTAGGGGGTTGACAGGCCTTGGTGGGGCTTGAGAGCGCCTTGGTGGGGGCTGACAGGGTTTGGTAGGGCTTGGCAGGGGTGACAGCAAAGGCTTCTGTTTAAAATCTCACATCTCAAGCCACCTCATTACTTGAGAGGTAACAAAGGGCTTGGCAGAGCTTGACAGGGATTGGTAGAGGTGACAGGGGCAGGCAGGACTGACAGGGGATGACCTAACCTAACCTAACTTAACCTGACCTGACCTAACCTAATGTAAGCTAACTTAACCTAACCTAACGTAACCTAACTTAACCTAACGTAAATTATTCTAGACTAACCTGACCTGACGTAACCTAACCTGACCTAACTTTGATGAACTGAAGCCAACCTAACTCAGCTGAGCTAACCTAACCAAATCTAATTATATAGAAATAAATAAATAAAATAATAAAAATAAATAGAAAAAAAAAACACATGATTCAGGATTCTGAAGCAAACCAAAACAATAGATAAAAAATTGTAATAAATAAATAAATAAACAAATATATCAGAGGAAAAGAAGAAAAACAGTCTTACAGGTGTTTTTGAGGTACTATGGCACATGGTACACTGCCAGGCCCTTGTACTGCACCATTAACACCACAATGTACACTGACATGGTACTGCAACAGTGGAGTCTTGCAAGTTGATTCACCACTCTTGGAAATCGTTTAGGAGGTCTAGGAACATCACAGTTAGGTTAAGTTTTTGTGCTACAGTTTAAAGTTACAGTGATGCATGGTACAGTGGTTTATGGTGTAGGTAGACAAGGCCTTCCTGCACCACTAGCACCATAGGGTACAGTGCTGTGGTATAGTGACATGAAGAAATTAAGAAAACAAACTGAAGATTCATTTACCTGCCAGACCCAAGGCATACATTTATACTTTTATCATTACAGGTAGAAATCTATATATACAGAGAAACATGACATGTATGTATGTATGAAATATGTATGAACAGTATATTGGCATATAAATAAGCGTAGGTGAGGAGAAATTAATATTGTCAGTCTGGGATGACAGAGAGGGAGGGGATGGAGATGCAGGCATAGGTGACGCTGACTAACACAAAGTATCTTATTTAACTACAGACTAGGATTATCGGGCTGGGATGTGAATAGTAGATGTGTAAATGAATAATTCACCTATGGGCGTGAATGAGAAGAAACAATGAAAAAAAGAAGGGCACCGATGTTTTGGTGAGGGCGGGGAAAGGAAGGAAAAATATGGAAAAATTATCTTGTTATTTTTCGTACTATAGACACATTTTTTACATGCACAGGAACTCAGGGTACATGTATCAATGTATAATCTATGTATGAACGCAGTATAGATGTATAAATAAGCGTATCAGGGAAGAAATAAGGAAAAATGTTAGCGACAAGGCGGTTGTTTGGTGTCGGATGGTGGGGAGAGGGGTCCAAACACGTACTATCAATCTCACTGACAGCTTGGACTATCACGGTAATACATTCATGGCAGATGTATGGGTGTATAAACTATCTATACACGCAGTATGGCGGTAATAATAAGCGCAGGAGATAAGAAAACTGAAAAAAAAACGAATGAAGAGAGGGCCAAGTTGGTGACAGGCAGCGGAGAGAGAGAGAGAGAGAGAGAGAGGGAGAGAGGGAGGCGGACATTGAAGAACCACTAATGTCACTACTATCTTGGACTATCAGGGTGATAAGTGCAGGGTGAGCATGTGTGACTATTACCTTCGCGATCTCTGAAGGCATCAGCTTGCAGCGTCTTCACAACCTGTATTTCGTCAATCTCTTGCTTGTTGGTGGTCTGCACGGAGGACCTGAGCCCATCAAAGACAGTCTTCGTAAATGTCTTGATCTTTTACGTTACGGCTCTGTTTTTTTTTACCTGACCTTGACCTGCAGGCTTACATGGCTCTACAGGCTAGGGGAAGGCCTGGGACACATGTCTGGCGGGTCAGGCTAGGGCTGGCTGCAGGCTGGGAGACAAGATTCGCTATTATACTTTTCGATCACTGGAATGAACCGAGTAGCTGCGCGCGCGCGCGCCATGACGTCACTACGAAGATGCCAGATTTGTTTCACTCCCCTGGTCTGGCACTGTAGGGCTCTATGTGGCACTGTACGCACTCACACACCTTATACACGTAATACACACCTGCACACGAAGCACCATCACTTATGGCATTGTGACACTAGAGAAGAGGCCTGTACACAAACACACATAGACACACACACACATACACATATTCAGCCACACACACGTACATAAAGAATCAGAGTCTTTCACTCATTCAATTAAGAAAAAAAAAACCCAGACTGTTCGCCACTCAAAAAACATCATAATATTTTTTCAGTGGCACTGCGGCATTGTGAAGCCACCATGCAAAATATTTACACTCGTATTATAAAAAAAAAAAAAAAACTGGAGGGTTCATTAGAGAGAGAGAGAGAGAGAGAGAGAGAGAGAGAGAGAGAGAGAGAGAGAGAGAGAGAGAGAGAGAGAGAGAGAGAGAGTTAGGTTTCATAATTAGATGGAAAAGAATCTGTTCTGAAAAATGAGAAACAGATTCAGAGAGAGAGAGAGAGAGAGAGAGAGAGAGAGAGAGAGAGAGAGAGAGAGAGAGAGAGATTAAATTGATATATGAGGCGCGCGGCGCAACAACGACGTAACCGAGAAATGGAAGTTTCGAGAAAAACGCGCTCAAAGTTAAACACTGATTGCGCACAAAAGGATACCCTTAAATAAGTAAGTATTATACATCATTTGAAAGGTCTTGGGTAGTTCTGTTTGGGGATGTAGGTTTCGAAGTGATAGGTGACGATTTTGGGTGGATGACTTACGCGTTAATTAACGCGTATACCGTAGGTAATAATTTTTTTTCCCGATATTGTTTTCATTTGTTAATAATGTGTTAGAGCCTAGTACACATAGTATTAAGTGAAAGTTTCATGAAGATTGGTACATAAATAAATTTTTTATGAATTTTTTTCCGAGCGTAAAAAAATAAAACTTACTCATTACCGGCACGTTATTACTCCTACCATAACTTTGACGTCCTGCTATGACTAACAGTGTGTAATGCTGATAATTTTATGTTTGTGCATGCATTCTGGTAAGTATTAATGGAAAGCCGCTATGTCAAGAACATTATGAAGAAACGAATTTTTTTTTTTTTTTTTTGTATTCAATGAATATAGTTGGCTCTCATCCTTTACACTGGCTTGAGACAGTTAAGTTGATTACCAGGATACGTCTGTTTGATCCTGGCAATGCCCTTAGCGGATTTACCAACCCTTTAAATCCCCCTTCAACCCACTAAGTCGGGTTGACTGGGGATTTAAAAACTTACGTAAGGCTGGTGGCCACAGCAGGATGCTGTGACACTTTCGTCTGCACTCTAGTAGCCATAGTTGCGTAAAGAGTCACGAGAAAGGTAGCGTGCGTCTGTGCTCGGGCGTGTTAAAGGGCAGAGTGGATGAGCACATGGTGAGTGTGTTGTCACCATGGCAACGGCGCTGGTAAACATGGCAGCGGTGCTGTGATTGGCTCGCCCGCGCCGGGCGGCTGCAACCGCGCCGCTGATTGGCCATACGCACGTGAGGCTGGGAGGAGCAGGTTGCGTCGTTGTTGTACCGCTTTCGAGATGTTAGTCCAGAGAAATTTTCTCCGCACTACGCTCGACTTTGAGCCTTAGTACAGGTGCTTAGATGGTCGAATATGACTTGGCCGACATCACCACGAGACTTTTACACCCTTCTACCACACGGAGCAGGCAAAAACACGGTTACGTCGTTGTTGTACGTACGTCGTTGTTGTACCGCGCGCCTCATATGTTAATAATTTCTTTTCATCAAAATAAAGAAACGGATGAATAAATAAATAAATAATTATAGAGAGAGAAGAGAAATATAATAATAATAATAATAATAATAATAATAATAATAATAATAATAATAATAATAATAATAATAATAATAATAATGTGTGTGTGTGTGTGTGTGTGTGTGTGTGTGTGTGTGTGTGTGTAGTGAAGTCTGGGTGGGTGAGTGTATGTCAGGAATGATGACAGGTCAGGTGTGTTCTTTGTGTCCTGGTGAGATGAGGTCAAGTGAAGTCAGTGTGTGCCAGGAAGGTTGTGTCCACACAACATACGAGTACATACATGAACAAGATTACAGTACACTACATGCATATAAATACTAATTGCTGTACTCACCAATCACTGACTCTTGATGTGGTGATGTGGTGGTGATGTTCTATTTCACTGGGGCAGGACAGGAGGTGGTGGTGTGGTGATGTGGTGATGCAATGATGTGATGTTAGTGGTGCTCTGTTCATTCACCAAGCAAGACAGGAAGTGTAATGGTGGTGTGGTGGTGCATAACACTGTCTTCACCACATCTGCCAAGACAATACAAGATAAACATTAATGACTTACAATGAAAAACAAGATGGAGATAGACAAATTAGGAAAGAAATAGGTTTCTATAGAGTATTACTGTGTGTGTGTGTGTGTGTGTGTGTGTGTGTGTGTGTGTGTGTCACTAATTTCTATCTCTTTCTCTCTCTCCTGAGAACTATTTCATATTGCTGTACATCAACATGAAATATCACCACACAAGCCCCTCTCTCTTTCTCTGGCACCTCACAACACAACACAACACTTTATCACACTAATCAGTAAACAATACCAAAAGCTCCCCTTTCTGCAGGCCTGACTCCTCCCTTTCCTTCAGACCCTTTCTTTCCCTCTCTCTCAGCTTGCCCGCCTTCGTATCTGCGTCTATATTTACTCTTGATTCAAGTATACAACTCTACACCATACTGACCTATAGGTACAGTGCAAATAGCTTTTCTTCCTCCCTGTTTTTTCCTGTCTCTCTGCCTGTCTGCCTCTTTCTCCCTCTCTACTGACTCATGGCTCAAAGATACAAGTCTAATTAAGCTTTGAACCTCTCTGTCTCTACAATATCATAAAACCTCAACACTCCAAACCAAAACCAACCCTGCCAACAGCTACCTGTCTCTCTGCCTCAGTCAGTCAGTCAGTCAGTCAGTCAGTCAGTCAGTCAGCCATTCAACCAGCCAGCTAGCCATTCAACCAACCAGCCAATCAATCAGTCACTCAGCTAGTCAGTCAGTCAGTCAGTCAGTCAGTCAGTCAGTCAGTCAGTCAGTCACGTCAGCCAGTCAGTCAGCCATTCAACCAGCCAGCTAGCCATTCAACCAACTAGCCAATCAATCAGTCACTCAGCTAGTCAGTCAAGGTCAGTCAGTCTGTCAGTCAGTCAGTCAGGTCAGTCAGTCAGTCAGTCAGCCATTCAAACCAGCCAGCTAGCCATTCAACCAACCAGCCAATCAATCAGTCACTCAGCTAGTCAGTTAGTCAGTCAGTCAGTCAGTCAGTCAGTCAGTCAGTCAGTCAGTCAGTCAGTCAGTCTGTCAGCCATTCAACCAGCCAGCATAGCCATTCAACCAACCAGCCAATCAATCAGTCACTCAGTTAGTCAGTCAGTCAGTCAGTCAGTCAGGTCAGTCAGTCAGTCAGTCAGTCAGTCAGTCAGTCAGTCAGTTAGCCATTCAACCAGCCAGCTAGCCATTCAACCAACCAGCCAATAAATCAGTCACTCAGCTAGTCAGTCAGTCAGTCAGTCAGTCAGGTCAGTCAGTCAGTCAGTCAGTCAGTCAGCCATTCAACCAGCCAGCTAGGCATTCAACCAACCAGCCAATCAATCAGTCACTCAGCTAGTCAGTCAGTCAGTCAGTCAGTCAGTCAGTCAGTCAGTCAGTCAGTCAGCCAGTCAGTCAGCCATTCAACCAGCCAGCTAGCCATTCAACCAACTAGCCAATCAATCAGTCACTCAGTCAGTCAGTCAAGTCAGTCAGTCAGTCAGTCAGTCAGTCAGTCAGTCAGTCAGTCAGTCAGTCAGTCAGCCATTCAACCAGCCAGCTAGCCATTCAACCAACCAGCCAATCAATCAGTCACTCAGCTAGTCAGTTAGTCAGTCAGTCAGTCAGTCAGTCAGTCAGTCAGTCAGTCAGTCAGTCAGTCAGTCAGTCAGTCAGCCATTCAACCAGCCAGCTAGCCATTCAACCAACCAGCCAATCAATCAGTCACTCAGTTAGTCAGTCAGTCAGTCAGTCAGTCAGTCAGTCAGTCAGTCAGTCAGTCAGTTAGCCATTCAACCAGCCAGCTAGCCATTCAACCAACCAGCCAATCAATCAGTCACTCAGCTAGTCAGTCAGTCAGTCAGTCAGTCAGTCAGTCAGTCAGTCAGTCAGTCAGTCAGTCAGTCAGCCATTCAACCAGCCAGCTAGGCATTCAACCAACCAGCCAATCAATCAGTCACTCAGCTAGTCAGTCAGTCAGTCAGTCAGTCAGTCAGTCAGTCAGTTAGTCAGTCAGTCAGCCAGTCAGTCAGCCATTCAACCAGCCAGCTAGCCATTCAACCAACTAGCCAATCAATCAGTCACTCAGCTAGTCAGTCAGTCAGTCAGTCAGTCAGTCAGTCAGTCAGTCAGTCAGTCAGTCAGTCAGTCAGTCAGTCAGCCATTCAACCAACCAGCCAATCAATCAGTCACTCAGCTAGTCAGTTAGTCAGTCAGTCAGTCAGTAAGTCAGTCAGTCAGTCAGTCAGTCAGCCATTCAACCAGCCAGCTAGCCATTCAACCAACCAGCCAATCAATCAGTCACTCAGTTAGTCAGTCAGTCAGTCAGTCAGTCAGTCAGTCAGTCAGTCAGTCAGTTAGCCATTCAACCAGCCAGCTAGCCATTCGACAAACCAGCCAATCAATCAGTCACTCAGCTAGTCAGTCAGTCAGTTAGTCAGTCAGTCAGTCAGTCAGTCAGTCAGTCAGTCAGTCAGTCAGTCAGTCAGTCAGCCATTCAACCAGCCAGCTAGGCATTCAACCAACCAGCCAATCAATCAGTCACTCAGCTAGTCAGTCAGTCAGTCAGTCAGTCAGTCAGTCAGTCAGCCATTCAACCAACCAGCTAGCCACCCAACTAGCTAACCAGCCAGTCAATCAGTCACTCAGCCAGCCAGTCAGTCAGTCAGTCAGTTAGTAAGCCAGCCAGCAAGCCAGCCAGCCAGCCAGTCAGTCAGTCAGTCAGTCAGTCACTCAGCCAGCGAGTCAGCCGGCCAGCCAGTCAGTTAGTTCTGTGGGCCTGTGTATGGTTCTGGTGGGCGTCTGTTTGGTTTGTGTTAGGTTCAGCTAGCCCTCTGTTTGGTCTGTGTTTGGTCTCTGGGCCATAGATGCAGCAAGACCGGTTCAAAATTCCAAGCACTGACGCACTGCACAGACTACCACCTCATGCCTGCTTGGTGTGAAAGAGTCTGCTGGGACAAATGACCTACACAGCAACTTGTATCAGTCCCCCAGATGTGTTCCTGGAAGCTCAGTGTTATGGATGCAGTGTGACATGCTGACTTAGGGAAGGCTGTCTGTCGTGGCTGCACCTTGCTGTGGCTAAGAAAAGGCTGTGTTTGTTTGAAGTGCTGTACTGGTCATGCTGGGAAGTGTACAGGCCACCATTAGTAGTAGAAATGTTGCACTAGAATGAAATTAGTTGGGAAATGTAATGCATAATTATTGGCAGGGAAAAGATGGTGACAGGGATGCTGGGACGTGCTTCACTGTGCACCGTGGTGGCCGCCCCTTGGTGCTTGGCGGTACCTTATAGGGCATCAAGGGGCAGTTATTGTAGTCTCATCTTACAGCAAAACAAGTAAAAGAAAAAAAAATAGTAATAATAATAATAATATAAAAATTTTTTTTATCATTGTCTTGATGAGCATAAATCTTTCCCTGCCAATACATAAACAGCACATTTTTTCACTAAATTTCACCATTGTAGTACACATTTATACTAGTAATGATGACCTGTAGACTTTCCAGGCATGAAAACACTTGAAACACAACCATTTTGTTAGCTACAGCATAGAGCAGCCACCAGACAGCCTTCCCCCACGTCAGCATGTCACACACTGAATCTGTCAGTCTGCTTTCAAGAACACATGAGGGACTAACAGGAGTTGCCATGTACTTAATTTCCTGCAGATTCTTTCACACCAAGGAGTAGCAAGTTGGAAGTCTGTGATTGTAACTATCCTGCTCAATTTCAGCTTCTATTCTAATCTCTACTTAATCTCCATATAGTTCCATTTTGGCCATAAGTCACTGTTTACTTAATCAATCCCTCCTAAGACACTGCACTTTTTTCAGATTATAGAGCTGATAGGTCTCGGTAGGGGGTTGAGTGGTGGCTTGAGAGGGCCTTGGTGGGGGCTGACAGGGTTTGGTAGGGCTTGGCAGGGGTGACAGCAAAGGCTTCTGTTTAAAATCTCACATCTCAAGCCACCTCATTACTTGAGAGGTGACAAAGGGCTTGGCAGAGCTTGACAGGGATTGGTAGAGGTGACAGAGGCAGGCAGGAGTGACAGGGGATGACAAGGAACACCTCAAAATTAATGTACACGCATGTACGAGTACAGACCGACTGCCCCTCTAAAAATGCTTCAAACTTTCCTTGTTTTGTATAAGCTTGAGCACCTGGTACACTCACGGGCACACAGCACCCCCGGGCCGTCCACCAACACCTCAGGACTCGGGAAAGGGGCGGTCCCAGGCCGGGATGGAAATAAATAAATAAAAATAAAAGCTGGAACCGGCCTTACCTTTCTTGAGGGCGTCTTCTTTATGTCTGTACATATTTCCACGGTGGCACACGCTACTAGCCGCCCCCTGGACACGCCTCTCGCCACCTCACGCATGTACAGACCGACTGCCCCTCTCTGAAAAGCAACAAATTCAGCCCTATATCAAGTCTGACTCGTGCCTGTTTACATTTCTCTGGGTCTCTGTCAGGGCTCAGGCGTGTAGAATGAAAGAATGATAGAAAACGAAAGATTTCCAGGGGAAACTAGTTATAAGTCTATTATAAAATACCGTGATACAACCACTAATAATGTCTTAATAATGCACTTTTTCCTAACAGTATACTGAGGTCGACAAACTGAAAGGCTTTGGAGTAGTCAACAAAGACTGATTTCACTAATTAATTGCTTGGTATGTCAGTCACTTTGAATCGTCTTTTTGCCTTGTGACTAATTTTTAATGTCTCGGTTAGGTTAGGATAGGTTAGGTTAGGTTAGGTTAGGTTAGGTTAGGTTAGGTTAGGTTAGGTCAGGTCAGGTTAGGTTAGGTTAGGTTAGGTTAGGTCAGGTTAGGTTAGGTTAGGTTAGGTTAGGTCAGGTCAGGTCAGGTTAGGTTAGGTTAGGTTAGGTTAGGTAAGGTTAGGTTAGGTTAGGTTAGGTTAAAAAAAAAAGAGATTTTTTTTCAGGTGAGGGCCAGTTAGGTTGTTTTTGTGGTACAGATTTAAGGTACAGTGACACATGGTACAGTGGCTTATGGTGAAGGTAGACAAGGCCTTCCTGCACCATTAGCACCATAGAGTACAGTGCTGTGGTACTGTAGCACTGAAATATTAAGCAAACACAAAAAAAAAAAAGATATTTTTTTTCAGGTGAGGGCCAGTTAGGTTGTTTTTGTGGTACAGTTTTAAGGTACAGTGACGCATGGTACAGTCGCTTATGGTGAAGGTAGACAAGGCCTTCCTGCACCATTAGCATCATAGGGTACAGTGATGTGGTATTGTAGCACTGAAATATTAAGAACACGAAAAAAAAACGATATATTTTTTTTTAAGTGAGGGCCAGTTAGGTTAAGTTTTTGGGGTACAGTTTAAATGTACAGTGACGCATGGTATAGTGGCTTATGGTGCAGGTAGACAAGGCCTTCCTGCACCATTAGCACCACACAGAGAGAGAGAGAGAGAGAGAGAGAGAGAGAGAGAGAGAGAGAGAGAGAGAGAGAGAGAGAGAGAGAGAGAGAGACTTAACCAAACCTAACTAACTGAATTAATATAAACCTAACCTGATGGAAAGAAATAAAGAAAAAATAAAAGCTGCAACCGGCCTTACCTTTCTTGAGAAGCGTCTTTTTTATGTTTTTACATATTTCCCTGGTGGCAGACGCTACTAGCCGCCCCCTGGCGACACCCCTCGCCACCTCACACATGTACAGACCGACTGCCGCTTTAAAAAGCAACAAATTCACTCCTATATCAAGTCTGACTGGTGCGTTTGTTTACATTTCTCTGGGTCTCGGTCTGGACTCAGGCCTGCAGGATGGGAGAATGTTAGAAAACGAGAGATTTTCAGGCAAAACTAATATAAGTTAATGTTGTGATACAAAACTACAACCACTAATAATAATATACCTCATGTTTTAATAATGCCAAGACAATACAAGATAAACATTAATGACTTACAATGAAAAACAAGATGGAGATAGACAAATTAGGAAAGAAATAGGTTTCTATAGAGTATTACTGTGTGTGTGTGTGTGTGTGTGTGTGTGTGTGTCACTAATTTCTATCTCTTTCTCTCTCTCCTGAGAACTATTTCATATTGCTGTACATCAACATGAAATATCACCACACAAGCCTCTCTCTCTTTCTCTGCACCTCACAACACAACACAACACTTTATCACACTAATCAGTAAACAATACCAAAAGCTCCCCTTCTGCAGGCCTGACTCCTCCCTTTCATTCAGACCCTTTCTTTCCCTCTCTCTCAGCTTGCCCGCCTTCGTATCTGCGTCTATATTTACTCTTGATTCAAGTATACAACTCTACACCATACTGACCTATAGGTACAGTGCAAATAGCTTTTCTTCCTCCCTGTTTTTCCTGTCTCTCTGCCTGTCTGCCTCTTTCTCCCTCTCTACTGACTCATGGCTCAAAGATACAAGTCTAATTAAGCTTTGAACCTCTCTGTCTCTACAATATCATAAAACCTCAACACTCCAAACCAAACCAACCCTGCCAACACCTACCTGTCTCTCTGCCTCAGTCAGTCAGTCAGTCAGTCAGTCAGTCAGTCAGTCAGCCATTCAACCAGCCAGCTAGCCATTCAACCAACCAGCCAATCAATCAGTCACTCAGCTAGTCAGTCAGTCAGTCAGTCAGTCAGTCAGTCAGTCAGTCAGTCAGTCAGTCAGCCAGTCAGTCAGCCATTCAACCAGCCAGCTAGCCATTCAACCAACTAGCCAATCAATCAGTCACTCAGCTAGTCAGTCAGTCAGTCAGTCAGTCAGTCAGTCAGTCAGTCAGTCAGTCAGTCAGTCAGCCATTCAACCAGCCAGCTAGCCATTCAACCAACCAGCCAATCAATCAGTCACTCAGCTAGTCAGTTAGTCAGTCAGTCAGTCAGTCAGTCAGTCAGTCAGTCAGTCAGTCAGTCAGTCAGTCAGTCAGCCATTCAACCAGCCAGCTAGCCATTCAACCAACCAGCCAATCAATCAGTCACTCAGTTAGTCAGTCAGTCAGTCAGTCAGTCAGTCAGTCAGTCAGTCAGTCAGTCAGTCAGTCAGTCAGTTAGCCATTCAACCAGCCAGCTAGCCATTCAACCAACCAGCCAATAAATCAGTCACTCAGCTAGTCAGTCAGTCAGTCAGTCAGTCAGTCAGTCAGTCAGTCAGTCAGTCAGTCAGCCATTCAACCAGCCAGCTAGGCATTCAACCAACCAGCCAATCAATCAGTCACTCAGCTAGTCAGTCAGTCAGTCAGTCAGTCAGTCAGTCAGTCAGTCAGTCAGTCAGCCAGTCAGTCAGCCATTCAACCAGCCAGCTAGCCATTCAACCAACTAGCCAATCAATCAGTCACTCAGTCAGTCAGTCAGTCAGTCAGTCAGTCAGTCAGTCAGTCAGTCAGTCAGTCAGTCAGTCAGTCAGCCATTCAACCAGCCAGCTAGCCATTCAACCAACCAGCCAATCAATCAGTCACTCAGCTAGTCAGTTAGTCAGTCAGTCAGTCAGTCAGTCAGTCAGTCAGTCAGTCAGTCAGTCAGTCAGTCAGTCAGTCAGCCATTCAACCAGCCAGCTAGCCATTCAACCAACCAGCCAATCAATCAGTCACTCAGTTAGTCAGTCAGTCAGTCAGTCAGTCAGTCAGTCAGTCAGTCAGTCAGTCAGTTAGCCATTCAACCAGCCAGCTAGCCATTCAACCAACCAGCCAATCAATCAGTCACTCAGCTAGTCAGTCAGTCAGTCAGTCAGTCAGTCAGTCAGTCAGTCAGTCAGTCAGTCAGTCAGTCAGCCATTCAACCAGCCAGCTAGGCATTCAACCAACCAGCCAATCAATCAGTCACTCAGCTAGTCAGTCAGTCAGTCAGTCAGTCAGTCAGTCAGTCAGTTAGTCAGTCAGTCAGCCAGTCAGTCAGCCATTCAACCAGCCAGCTAGCCATTCAACCAACTAGCCAATCAATCAGTCACTCAGCTAGTCAGTCAGTCAGTCAGTCAGTCAGTCAGTCAGTCAGTCAGTCAGTCAGTCAGTCAGTCAGTCAGTCAGCCATTCAACCAACCAGCCAATCAATCAGTCACTCAGCTAGTCAGTTAGTCAGTCAGTCAGTCAGTAAGTCAGTCAGTCAGTCAGTCAGTCAGCCATTCAACCAGCCAGCTAGCCATTCAACCAACCAGCCAATCAATCAGTCACTCAGTTAGTCAGTCAGTCAGTCAGTCAGTCAGTCAGTCAGTCAGTCAGTCAGTTAGCCATTCAACCAGCCAGCTAGCCATTCGACAAACCAGCCAATCAATCAGTCACTCAGCTAGTCAGTCAGTCAGTTAGTCAGTCAGTCAGTCAGTCAGTCAGTCAGTCAGTCAGTCAGTCAGTCAGTCAGTCAGCCATTCAACCAGCCAGCTAGGCATTCAACCAACCAGCCAATCAATCAGTCACTCAGCTAGTCAGTCAGTCAGTCAGTCAGTCAGTCAGTCAGTCAGCCATTCAACCAACCAGCTAGCCACCCAACTAGCTAACCAGCCAGTCAATCAGTCACTCAGCCAGCCAGTCAGTCAGTCAGTCAGTTAGTAAGCCAGCCAGCAAGCCAGCCAGCCAGCCAGTCAGTCAGTCAGTCAGTCAGTCACTCAGCCAGCGAGTCAGCCGGCCAGCCAGTCAGTTAGTTCTGTGGGCCTGTGTATGGTTCTGGTGGGCGTCTGTTTGGTTTGTGTTAGGTTCAGCTAGCCCTCTGTTTGGTCTGTGTTTGGTCTCTGGGCCATAGATGCAGCAAGACCGGTTCAAAATTCCAAGCACTGACGCACTGCACAGACTACCACCTCATGCCTGCTTGGTGTGAAAGAGTCTGCTGGGACAAATGACCTACACAGCAACTTGTATCAGTCCCCCAGATGTGTTCCTGGAAGCTCAGTGTTATGGATGCAGTGTGACATGCTGACTTAGGGAAGGCTGTCTGTCGTGGCTGCACCTTGCTGTGGCTAAGAAAAGGCTGTGTTTGTTTGAAGTGCTGTACTGGTCATGCTGGGAAGTGTACAGGCCACCATTAGTAGTAGAAATGTTGCACTAGAATGAAATTAGTTGGGAAATGTAATGCATAATTATTGGCAGGGAAAAGATGGTGACAGGGATGCTGGGACGTGCTTCACTGTGCACCGTGGTGGCCGCCCCTTGGTGCTTGGCGGTACCTTATAGGGCATCAAGGGGCAGTTATTGTAGTCTCATCTTACAGCAAAACAAGTAAAAGAAAAAAAATAGTAATAATAATAATAATATAAAAATTTTTTTTATCATTGTCTTGATGAGCATAAATCTTTCCCTGCCAATACATAAACAGCACATTTTTTCACTAAATTTCACCATTGTAGTACACATTTATACTAGTAATGATGACCTGTAGACTTTCCAGGCATGAAAACACTTGAAACACAACCATTTTGTTAGCTACAGCATAGAGCAGCCACCAGACAGCCTTCCCCCACGTCAGCATGTCACACACTGAATCTGTCAGTCTGCTTTCAAGAACACATGAGGGACTAACAGGAGTTGCCATGTACTTAATTTCCTGCAGATTCTTTCACACCAAGGAGTAGCAAGTTGGAAGTCTGTGATTGTAACTATCCTGCTCAATTTCAGCTTCTATTCTAATCTCTACTTAATCTCCATATAGTTCCATTTTGGCCATAAGTCACTGTTTACTTAATCAATCCCTCCTAAGACACTGCACTTTTTTCAGATTATAGAGCTGATAGGTCTCGGTAGGGGGTTGAGTGGTGGCTTGAGAGGGCCTTGGTGGGGGCTGACAGGGTTTGGTAGGGCTTGGCAGGGGTGACAGCAAAGGCTTCTGTTTAAAATCTCACATCTCAAGCCACCTCATTACTTGAGAGGTGACAAAGGGCTTGGCAGAGCTTGACAGGGATTGGTAGAGGTGACAGAGGCAGGCAGGAGTGACAGGGGATGACAAGGAACACCTCAAAATTAATGTACACGCATGTACGAGTACAGACCGACTGCCCCTCTAAAAATGCTTCAAACTTTCCTTGTTTTGTATAAGCTTGAGCACCTGGTACACTCACGGGCACACAGCACCCCCGGGCCGTCCACCAACACCTCAGGACTCGGGAAAGGGGCGGTCCCAGGCCGGGATGGAAATAAATAAATAAAAATAAAAGCTGGAACCGGCCTTACCTTTCTTGAGGGCGTCTTCTTTATGTCTGTACATATTTCCACGGTGGCACACGCTACTAGCCGCCCCCTGGACACGCCTCTCGCCACCTCACGCATGTACAGACCGACTGCCCCTCTCTGAAAAGCAACAAATTCAGCCCTATATCAAGTCTGACTCGTGCCTGTTTACATTTCTCTGGGTCTCTGTCAGGGCTCAGGCGTGTAGAATGAAAGAATGATAGAAAACGAAAGATTTCCAGGGGAAACTAGTTATAAGTCTATTATAAAATACCGTGATACAACCACTAATAATGTCTTAATAATGCACTTTTTCCTAACAGTATACTGAGGTCGACAAACTGAAAGGCTTTGGAGTAGTCAACAAAGACTGATTTCACTAATTAATTGCTTGGTATGTCAGTCACTTTGAATCGTCTTTTTGCCTTGTGACTAATTTTTAATGTCTCGGTTAGGTTAGGATAGGTTAGGTTAGGTTAGGTTAGGTTAGGTTAGGTTAGGTTAGGTTAGGTCAGGTCAGGTTAGGTTAGGTTAGGTTAGGTTAGGTCAGGTTAGGTTAGGTTAGGTTAGGTTAGGTCAGGTCAGGTCAGGTTAGGTTAGGTTAGGTTAGGTTAGGTAAGGTTAGGTTAGGTTAGGTTAGGTTAAAAAAAAAAGAGATTTTTTTTCAGGTGAGGGCCAGTTAGGTTGTTTTTGTGGTACAGATTTAAGGTACAGTGACACATGGTACAGTGGCTTATGGTGAAGGTAGACAAGGCCTTCCTGCACCATTAGCACCATAGAGTACAGTGCTGTGGTACTGTAGCACTGAAATATTAAGCAAACACAAAAAAAAAAAGATATTTTTTTTCAGGTGAGGGCCAGTTAGGTTGTTTTTGTGGTACAGTTTTAAGGTACAGTGACGCATGGTACAGTCGCTTATGGTGAAGGTAGACAAGGCCTTCCTGCACCATTAGCATCATAGGGTACAGTGATGTGGTATTGTAGCACTGAAATATTAAGAACACGAAAAAAAAACGATATATTTTTTTTTAAGTGAGGGCCAGTTAGGTTAAGTTTTTGGGGTACAGTTTAAATGTACAGTGACGCATGGTATAGTGGCTTATGGTGCAGGTAGACAAGGCCTTCCTGCACCATTAGCACCACAGAGAGAGAGAGAGAGAGAGAGAGAGAGAGAGAGAGAGAGAGAGAGAGAGAGAGAGAGAGAGAGAGAGACTTAAGCAAACCTAACTAACTGAATTAATATAAACCTAACCTGATGGAAAGAAATAAAGAAAAAATAAAAGCTGCAACCGGCCTTACCTTTCTTGAGAAGCGTCTTTTTTATGTTTTTACATATTTCCCTGGTGGCAGACGCTACTAGCCGCCCCCTGGCGACACCCCTCGCCACCTCACACATGTACAGACCGACTGCCGCTTTAAAAAGCAACAAATTCACTCCTATATCAAGTCTGACTGGTGCGTTTGTTTACATTTCTCTGGGTCTCGGTCTGGACTCAGGCCTGCAGGATGGGAGAATGTTAGAAAACGAGAGATTTTCAGGCAAAACTAATATAAGTTAATGTTGTGATACAAAACTACAACCACTAATAATAATATACCTCATGTTTTAATAATGCCAAGACAATACAAGATAAACATTAATGACTTACAATGAAAAACAAGATGGAGATAGACAAATTAGGAAAGAAATAGGTTTCTATAGAGTATTACTGTGTGTGTGTGTGTGTGTGTGTGTGTGTGTGTGTGTGTGTGTGTGTGTCACTAATTTCTATCTCTTTCTCTCTCTCCTGAGAACTATTTCATATTGCTGTACATCAACATGAAATATCACCACACAAGCCTCTCTCTCTTTCTCTGCACCTCACAACACAACACAACACTTTATCACACTAATCAGTAAACAATACCAAAAGCTCCCCTTCTGCAGGCCTGACTCCTCCCTTTCATTCAGACCCTTTCTTTCCCTCTCTCTCAGCTTGCCCGCCTTCGTATCTGCGTCTATATTTACTCTTGATTCAAGTATACAACTCTACACCATACTGACCTATAGGTACAGTGCAAATAGCTTTTCTTCCTCCCTGTTTTTCCTGTCTCTCTGCCTGTCTGCCTCTTTCTCCCTCTCTACTGACTCATGGCTCAAAGATACAAGTCTAATTAAGCTTTGAACCTCTCTGTCTCTACAATATCATAAAACCTCAACACTCCAAACCAAACCAACCCTGCCAACACCTACCTGTCTCTCTGCCTCAGTCAGTCAGTCAGTCAGTCAGTCAGTCAGTCAGTCAGCCATTCAACCAGCCAGCTAGCCATTCAACCAACCAGCCAATCAATCAGTCACTCAGCTAGTCAGTCAGTCAGTCAGTCAGTCAGTCAGTCAGTCAGTCAGTCAGTCAGTCAGCCAGTCAGTCAGCCATTCAACCAGCCAGCTAGCCATTCAACCAACTAGCCAATCAATCAGTCACTCAGCTAGTCAGTCAGTCAGTCAGTCAGTCAGTCAGTCAGTCAGTCAGTCAGTCAGTCAGTCAGCCATTCAACCAGCCAGCTAGCCATTCAACCAACCAGCCAATCAATCAGTCACTCAGCTAGTCAGTTAGTCAGTCAGTCAGTCAGTCAGTCAGTCAGTCAGTCAGTCAGTCAGTCAGTCAGTCAGTCAGCCATTCAACCAGCCAGCTAGCCATTCAACCAACCAGCCAATCAATCAGTCACTCAGTTAGTCAGTCAGTCAGTCAGTCAGTCAGTCAGTCAGTCAGTCAGTCAGTCAGTCAGTCAGTCAGTTAGCCATTCAACCAGCCAGCTAGCCATTCAACCAACCAGCCAATAAATCAGTCACTCAGCTAGTCAGTCAGTCAGTCAGTCAGTCAGTCAGTCAGTCAGTCAGTCAGTCAGTCAGCCATTCAACCAGCCAGCTAGGCATTCAACCAACCAGCCAATCAATCAGTCACTCAGCTAGTCAGTCAGTCAGTCAGTCAGTCAGTCAGTCAGTCAGTCAGTCAGTCAGCCAGTCAGTCAGCCATTCAACCAGCCAGCTAGCCATTCAACCAACTAGCCAATCAATCAGTCACTCAGTCAGTCAGTCAGTCAGTCAGTCAGTCAGTCAGTCAGTCAGTCAGTCAGTCAGTCAGTCAGTCAGCCATTCAACCAGCCAGCTAGCCATTCAACCAACCAGCCAATCAATCAGTCACTCAGCTAGTCAGTTAGTCAGTCAGTCAGTCAGTCAGTCAGTCAGTCAGTCAGTCAGTCAGTCAGTCAGTCAGTCAGTCAGTCAGTCAGCCATTCAACCAGCCAGCTAGCCATTCAACCAACCAGCCAATCAATCAGTCACTCAGTTAGTCAGTCAGTCAGTCAGTCAGTCAGTCAGTCAGTCAGTCAGTCAGTCAGTTAGCCATTCAACCAGCCAGCTAGCCATTCAACCAACCAGCCAATCAATCAGTCACTCAGCTAGTCAGTCAGTCAGTCAGTCAGTCAGTCAGTCAGTCAGTCAGTCAGTCAGTCAGTCAGTCAGCCATTCAACCAGCCAGCTAGGCATTCAACCAACCAGCCAATCAATCAGTCACTCAGCTAGTCAGTCAGTCAGTCAGTCAGTCAGTCAGTCAGTCAGTTAGTCAGTCAGTCAGCCAGTCAGTCAGCCATTCAACCAGCCAGCTAGCCATTCAACCAACTAGCCAATCAATCAGTCACTCAGCTAGTCAGTCAGTCAGTCAGTCAGTCAGTCAGTCAGTCAGTCAGTCAGTCAGTCAGTCAGTCAGTCAGTCAGCCATTCAACCAACCAGCCAATCAATCAGTCACTCAGCTAGTCAGTTAGTCAGTCAGTCAGTCAGTAAGTCAGTCAGTCAGTCAGTCAGTCAGCCATTCAACCAGCCAGCTAGCCATTCAACCAACCAGCCAATCAATCAGTCACTCAGTTAGTCAGTCAGTCAGTCAGTCAGTCAGTCAGTCAGTCAGTCAGTCAGTTAGCCATTCAACCAGCCAGCTAGCCATTCGACAAACCAGCCAATCAATCAGTCACTCAGCTAGTCAGTCAGTCAGTTAGTCAGTCAGTCAGTCAGTCAGTCAGTCAGTCAGTCAGTCAGTCAGTCAGTCAGTCAGCCATTCAACCAGCCAGCTAGGCATTCAACCAACCAGCCAATCAATCAGTCACTCAGCTAGTCAGTCAGTCAGTCAGTCAGTCAGTCAGTCAGTCAGCCATTCAACCAACCAGCTAGCCACCCAACTAGCTAACCAGCCAGTCAATCAGTCACTCAGCCAGCCAGTCAGTCAGTCAGTCAGTTAGTAAGCCAGCCAGCAAGCCAGCCAGCCAGCCAGTCAGTCAGTCAGTCAGTCAGTCACTCAGCCAGCGAGTCAGCCGGCCAGCCAGTCAGTTAGTTCTGTGGGCCTGTGTATGGTTCTGGTGGGCGTCTGTTTGGTTTGTGTTAGGTTCAGCTAGCCCTCTGTTTGGTCTGTGTTTGGTCTCTGGGCCATAGATGCAGCAAGACCGGTTCAAAATTCCAAGCACTGACGCACTGCACAGACTACCACCTCATGCCTGCTTGGTGTGAAAGAGTCTGCTGGGACAAATGACCTACACAGCAACTTGTATCAGTCCCCCAGATGTGTTCCTGGAAGCTCAGTGTTATGGATGCAGTGTGACATGCTGACTTAGGGAAGGCTGTCTGTCGTGGCTGCACCTTGCTGTGGCTAAGAAAAGGCTGTGTTTGTTTGAAGTGCTGTACTGGTCATGCTGGGAAGTGTACAGGCCACCATTAGTAGTAGAAATGTTGCACTAGAATGAAATTAGTTGGGAAATGTAATGCATAATTATTGGCAGGGAAAAGATGGTGACAGGGATGCTGGGACGTGCTTCACTGTGCACCGTGGTGGCCGCCCCTTGGTGCTTGGCGGTACCTTATAGGGCATCAAGGGGCAGTTATTGTAGTCTCATCTTACAGCAAAACAAGTAAAAGAAAAAAAATAGTAATAATAATAATAATATAAAAATTTTTTTTATCATTGTCTTGATGAGCATAAATCTTTCCCTGCCAATACATAAACAGCACATTTTTTCACTAAATTTCACCATTGTAGTACACATTTATACTAGTAATGATGACCTGTAGACTTTCCAGGCATGAAAACACTTGAAACACAACCATTTTGTTAGCTACAGCATAGAGCAGCCACCAGACAGCCTTCCCCCACGTCAGCATGTCACACACTGAATCTGTCAGTCTGCTTTCAAGAACACATGAGGGACTAACAGGAGTTGCCATGTACTTAATTTCCTGCAGATTCTTTCACACCAAGGAGTAGCAAGTTGGAAGTCTGTGATTGTAACTATCCTGCTCAATTTCAGCTTCTATTCTAATCTCTACTTAATCTCCATATAGTTCCATTTTGGCCATAAGTCACTGTTTACTTAATCAATCCCTCCTAAGACACTGCACTTTTTTCAGATTATAGAGCTGATAGGTCTCGGTAGGGGGTTGAGTGGTGGCTTGAGAGGGCCTTGGTGGGGGCTGACAGGGTTTGGTAGGGCTTGGCAGGGGTGACAGCAAAGGCTTCTGTTTAAAATCTCACATCTCAAGCCACCTCATTACTTGAGAGGTGACAAAGGGCTTGGCAGAGCTTGACAGGGATTGGTAGAGGTGACAGAGGCAGGCAGGAGTGACAGGGGATGACAAGGAACACCTCAAAATTAATGTACACGCATGTACGAGTACAGACCGACTGCCCCTCTAAAAATGCTTCAAACTTTCCTTGTTTTGTATAAGCTTGAGCACCTGGTACACTCACGGGCACACAGCACCCCCGGGCCGTCCACCAACACCTCAGGACTCGGGAAAGGGGCGGTCCCAGGCCGGGATGGAAATAAATAAATAAAAATAAAAGCTGGAACCGGCCTTACCTTTCTTGAGGGCGTCTTCTTTATGTCTGTACATATTTCCACGGTGGCACACGCTACTAGCCGCCCCCTGGACACGCCTCTCGCCACCTCACGCATGTACAGACCGACTGCCCCTCTCTGAAAAGCAACAAATTCAGCCCTATATCAAGTCTGACTCGTGCCTGTTTACATTTCTCTGGGTCTCTGTCAGGGCTCAGGCGTGTAGAATGAAAGAATGATAGAAAACGAAAGATTTTCAGGGGAAACTAGTTATAAGTCTATTATAAAATACCGTGATACAACCACTAATAATGTCTTAATAATGCACTTTTTCCTAACAGTATACTGAGGTCGACAAACTGAAAGGCTTTGGAGTAGTCAACAAAGACTGATTTCACTAATTAATTGCTTGGTATGTCAGTCACTTTGAATCGTCTTTTTGCCTTGTGACTAATTTTTAATGTCTCGGTTAGGTTAGGATAGGTTAGGTTAGGTTAGGTTAGGTTAGGTTAGGTTAGGTTAGGTTAGGTCAGGTCAGGTTAGGTTAGGTTAGGTTAGGTTAGGTCAGGTTAGGTTAGGTTAGGTTAGGTTAGGTCAGGTCAGGTCAGGTTAGGTTAGGTTAGGTTAGGTTAGGTAAGGTTAGGTTAGGTTAGGTTAGGTTAAAAAAAAAAGAGATTTTTTTTCAGGTGAGGGCCAGTTAGGTTGTTTTTGTGGTACAGATTTAAGGTACAGTGACACATGGTACAGTGGCTTATGGTGAAGGTAGACAAGGCCTTCCTGCACCATTAGCACCATAGAGTACAGTGCTGTGGTACTGTAGCACTGAAATATTAAGCAAACACAAAAAAAAAAAAGATATTTTTTTTCAGGTGAGGGCCAGTTAGGTTGTTTTTGTGGTACAGTTTTAAGGTACAGTGACGCATGGTACAGTCGCTTATGGTGAAGGTAGACAAGGCCTTCCTGCACCATTAGCATCATAGGGTACAGTGATGTGGTATTGTAGCACTGAAATATTAAGAACACGAAAAAAAAACGATATATTTTTTTTTAAGTGAGGGCCAGTTAGGTTAAGTTTTTGGGGTACAGTTTAAATGTACAGTGACGCATGGTATAGTGGCTTATGGTGCAGGTAGACAAGGCCTTCCTGCACCATTAGCACCACAGAGAGAGAGAGAGAGAGAGAGAGAGAGAGAGAGAGAGAGAGAGAGAGAGAGAGAGAGAGAGAGAGAGAGAGAGAGAGAGACTTAAGCAAACCTAACTAACTGAATTAATATAAACCTAACCTGATGGAAAGAAATAAAGAAAAAATAAAAGCTGCAACCGGCCTTACCTTTCTTGAGAAGCGTCTTTTTTATGTTTTTACATATTTCCCTGGTGGCAGACGCTACTAGCCGCCCCCTGGCGACACCCCTCGCCACCTCACACATGTACAGACCGACTGCCGCTTTAAAAAGCAACAAATTCACTCCTATATCAAGTCTGACTGGTGCGTTTGTTTACATTTCTCTGGGTCTCGGTCTGGACTCAGGCCTGCAGGATGGGAGAATGTTAGAAAACGAGAGATTTTCAGGCAAAACTAATATAAGTTAATGTTGTGATACAAAACTACAACCACTAATAATAATATACCTCATGTTTTAATAATGCCAAGACAATACAAGATAAACATTAATGACTTACAATGAAAAACAAGATGGAGATAGACAAATTAGGAAAGAAATAGGTTTCTATAGAGTATTACTGTGTGTGTGTGTGTGTGTGTGTGTGTGTGTGTGTGTGTGTGTGTGTCACTAATTTCTATCTCTTTCTCTCTCTCCTGAGAACTATTTCATATTGCTGTACATCAACATGAAATATCACCACACAAGCCTCTCTCTCTTTCTCTGCACCTCACAACACAACACAACACTTTATCACACTAATCAGTAAACAATACCAAAAGCTCCCCTTCTGCAGGCCTGACTCCTCCCTTTCATTCAGACCCTTTCTTTCCCTCTCTCTCAGCTTGCCCGCCTTCGTATCTGCGTCTATATTTACTCTTGATTCAAGTATACAACTCTACACCATACTGACCTATAGGTACAGTGCAAATAGCTTTTCTTCCTCCCTGTTTTTCCTGTCTCTCTGCCTGTCTGCCTCTTTCTCCCTCTCTACTGACTCATGGCTCAAAGATACAAGTCTAATTAAGCTTTGAACCTCTCTGTCTCTACAATATCATAAAACCTCAACACTCCAAACCAAACCAACCCTGCCAACACCTACCTGTCTCTCTGCCTCAGTCAGTCAGTCAGTCAGTCAGTCAGTCAGTCAGTCAGCCATTCAACCAGCCAGCTAGCCATTCAACCAACCAGCCAATCAATCAGTCACTCAGCTAGTCAGTCAGTCAGTCAGTCAGTCAGTCAGTCAGTCAGTCAGTCAGTCAGTCAGCCAGTCAGTCAGCCATTCAACCAGCCAGCTAGCCATTCAACCAACTAGCCAATCAATCAGTCACTCAGCTAGTCAGTCAGTCAGTCAGTCAGTCAGTCAGTCAGTCAGTCAGTCAGTCAGTCAGTCAGCCATTCAACCAGCCAGCTAGCCATTCAACCAACCAGCCAATCAATCAGTCACTCAGCTAGTCAGTTAGTCAGTCAGTCAGTCAGTCAGTCAGTCAGTCAGTCAGTCAGTCAGTCAGTCAGTCAGTCAGTCAGCCATTCAACCAGCCAGCTAGCCATTCAACCAACCAGCCAATCAATCAGTCACTCAGTTAGTCAGTCAGTCAGTCAGTCAGTCAGTCAGTCAGTCAGTCAGTCAGTCAGTCAGTCAGTCAGTTAGCCATTCAACCAGCCAGCTAGCCATTCAACCAACCAGCCAATAAATCAGTCACTCAGCTAGTCAGTCAGTCAGTCAGTCAGTCAGTCAGTCAGTCAGTCAGTCAGTCAGTCAGCCATTCAACCAGCCAGCTAGGCATTCAACCAACCAGCCAATCAATCAGTCACTCAGCTAGTCAGTCAGTCAGTCAGTCAGTCAGTCAGTCAGTCAGTCAGTCAGTCAGCCAGTCAGTCAGCCATTCAACCAGCCAGCTAGCCATTCAACCAACTAGCCAATCAATCAGTCACTCAGTCAGTCAGTCAGTCAGTCAGTCAGTCAGTCAGTCAGTCAGTCAGTCAGTCAGT
The DNA here is from genome assembly GCF_035594125.1 of Scylla paramamosain. Taxonomy (NCBI): domain Eukaryota; kingdom Metazoa; phylum Arthropoda; class Malacostraca; order Decapoda; family Portunidae; genus Scylla; species Scylla paramamosain. Next base: position 30,695 of record NW_026973838.1, on the reverse strand, counting down.
CAGTCAGTCAGCCATTCAACCAGCCAGCTAGCCATTCAACCAACCAGCCAATCAATCAGTCACTCAGCTAGTCAGTTAGTCAGTCAGTCAGTCAGTCAGTCAGTCAGTCAGTCAGTCAGTCAGTCAGTCAGTCAGTCAGTCAGCCATTCAACCAGCCAGCTAGCCATTCAACCAACCAGCCAATCAATCAGTCACTCAGTTAGTCAGTCAGTCAGTCAGTCAGTCAGTCAGTCAGTCAGTCAGTCAGTCAGTTAGCCATTCAACCAGCCAGCTAGCCATTCAACCAACCAGCCAATCAATCAGTCACTCAGCTAGTCAGTCAGTCAGTCAGTCAGTCAGTCAGTCAGTCAGTCAGTCAGTCAGTCAGTCAGTCAGCCATTCAACCAGCCAGCTAGGCATTCAACCAACCAGCCAATCAATCAGTCACTCAGCTAGTCAGTCAGTCAGTCAGTCAGTCAGTCAGTCAGTCAGTTAGTCAGTCAGTCAGCCAGTCAGTCAGCCATTCAACCAGCCAGCTAGCCATTCAACCAACTAGCCAATCAATCAGTCACTCAGCTAGTCAGTCAGTCAGTCAGTCAGTCAGTCAGTCAGTCAGTCAGTCAGTCAGTCAGTCAGTCAGTCAGTCAGCCATTCAACCAACCAGCCAATCAATCAGTCACTCAGCTAGTCAGTTAGTCAGTCAGTCAGTCAGTAAGTCAGTCAGTCAGTCAGTCAGTCAGCCATTCAACCAGCCAGCTAGCCATTCAACCAACCAGCCAATCAATCAGTCACTCAGTTAGTCAGTCAGTCAGTCAGTCAGTCAGTCAGTCAGTCAGTCAGTCAGTTAGCCATTCAACCAGCCAGCTAGCCATTCGACAAACCAGCCAATCAATCAGTCACTCAGCTAGTCAGTCAGTCAGTTAGTCAGTCAGTCAGTCAGTCAGTCAGTCAGTCAGTCAGTCAGTCAGTCAGTCAGTCAGCCATTCAACCAGCCAGCTAGGCATTCAACCAACCAGCCAATCAATCAGTCACTCAGCTAGTCAGTCAGTCAGTCAGTCAGTCAGTCAGTCAGTCAGCCATTCAACCAACCAGCTAGCCACCCAACTAGCTAACCAGCCAGTCAATCAGTCACTCAGCCAGCCAGTCAGTCAGTCAGTCAGTTAGTAAGCCAGCCAGCAAGCCAGCCAGCCAGCCAGTCAGTCAGTCAGTCAGTCAGTCACTCAGCCAGCGAGTCAGCCGGCCAGCCAGTCAGTTAGTTCTGTGGGCCTGTGTATGGTTCTGGTGGGCGTCTGTTTGGTTTGTGTTAGGTTCAGCTAGCCCTCTGTTTGGTCTGTGTTTGGTCTCTGGGCCATAGATGCAGCAAGACCGGTTCAAAATTCCAAGCACTGACGCACTGCACAGACTACCACCTCATGCCTGCTTGGTGTGAAAGAGTCTGCTGGGACAAATGACCTACACAGCAACTTGTATCAGTCCCCCAGATGTGTTCCTGGAAGCTCAGTGTTATGGATGCAGTGTGACATGCTGACTTAGGGAAGGCTGTCTGTCGTGGCTGCACCTTGCTGTGGCTAAGAAAAGGCTGTGTTTGTTTGAAGTGCTGTACTGGTCATGCTGGGAAGTGTACAGGCCACCATTAGTAGTAGAAATGTTGCACTAGAATGAAATTAGTTGGGAAATGTAATGCATAATTATTGGCAGGGAAAAGATGGTGACAGGGATGCTGGGACGTGCTTCACTGTGCACCGTGGTGGCCGCCCCTTGGTGCTTGGCGGTACCTTATAGGGCATCAAGGGGCAGTTATTGTAGTCTCATCTTACAGCAAAACAAGTAAAAGAAAAAAAATAGTAATAATAATAATAATATAAAAATTTTTTTTATCATTGTCTTGATGAGCATAAATCTTTCCCTGCCAATACATAAACAGCACATTTTTTCACTAAATTTCACCATTGTAGTACACATTTATACTAGTAATGATGACCTGTAGACTTTCCAGGCATGAAAACACTTGAAACACAACCATTTTGTTAGCTACAGCATAGAGCAGCCACCAGACAGCCTTCCCCCACGTCAGCATGTCACACACTGAATCTGTCAGTCTGCTTTCAAGAACACATGAGGGACTAACAGGAGTTGCCATGTACTTAATTTCCTGCAGATTCTTTCACACCAAGGAGTAGCAAGTTGGAAGTCTGTGATTGTAACTATCCTGCTCAATTTCAGCTTCTATTCTAATCTCTACTTAATCTCCATATAGTTCCATTTTGGCCATAAGTCACTGTTTACTTAATCAATCCCTCCTAAGACACTGCACTTTTTTCAGATTATAGAGCTGATAGGTCTCGGTAGGGGGTTGAGTGGTGGCTTGAGAGGGCCTTGGTGGGGGCTGACAGGGTTTGGTAGGGCTTGGCAGGGGTGACAGCAAAGGCTTCTGTTTAAAATCTCACATCTCAAGCCACCTCATTACTTGAGAGGTGACAAAGGGCTTGGCAGAGCTTGACAGGGATTGGTAGAGGTGACAGAGGCAGGCAGGAGTGACAGGGGATGACAAGGAACACCTCAAAATTAATGTACACGCATGTACGAGTACAGACCGACTGCCCCTCTAAAAATGCTTCAAACTTTCCTTGTTTTGTATAAGCTTGAGCACCTGGTACACTCACGGGCACACAGCACCCCCGGGCCGTCCACCAACACCTCAGGACTCGGGAAAGGGGCGGTCCCAGGCCGGGATGGAAATAAATAAATAAAAATAAAAGCTGGAACCGGCCTTACCTTTCTTGAGGGCGTCTTCTTTATGTCTGTACATATTTCCACGGTGGCACACGCTACTAGCCGCCCCCTGGACACGCCTCTCGCCACCTCACGCATGTACAGACCGACTGCCCCTCTCTGAAAAGCAACAAATTCAGCCCTATATCAAGTCTGACTCGTGCCTGTTTACATTTCTCTGGGTCTCTGTCAGGGCTCAGGCGTGTAGAATGAAAGAATGATAGAAAACGAAAGATTTCCAGGGGAAACTAGTTATAAGTCTATTATAAAATACCGTGATACAACCACTAATAATGTCTTAATAATGCACTTTTTCCTAACAGTATACTGAGGTCGACAAACTGAAAGGCTTTGGAGTAGTCAACAAAGACTGATTTCACTAATTAATTGCTTGGTATGTCAGTCACTTTGAATCGTCTTTTTGCCTTGTGACTAATTTTTAATGTCTCGGTTAGGTTAGGATAGGTTAGGTTAGGTTAGGTTAGGTTAGGTTAGGTTAGGTTAGGTCAGGTCAGGTTAGGTTAGGTTAGGTTAGGTTAGGTCAGGTTAGGTTAGGTTAGGTTAGGTTAGGTCAGGTCAGGTCAGGTTAGGTTAGGTTAGGTTAGGTTAGGTAAGGTTAGGTTAGGTTAGGTTAGGTTAAAAAAAAAAGAGATTTTTTTTCAGGTGAGGGCCAGTTAGGTTGTTTTTGTGGTACAGATTTAAGGTACAGTGACACATGGTACAGTGGCTTATGGTGAAGGTAGACAAGGCCTTCCTGCACCATTAGCACCATAGAGTACAGTGCTGTGGTACTGTAGCACTGAAATATTAAGCAAACACAAAAAAAAAAAGATATTTTTTTTCAGGTGAGGGCCAGTTAGGTTGTTTTTGTGGTACAGTTTTAAGGTACAGTGACGCATGGTACAGTCGCTTATGGTGAAGGTAGACAAGGCCTTCCTGCACCATTAGCATCATAGGGTACAGTGATGTGGTATTGTAGCACTGAAATATTAAGAACACGAAAAAAAAACGATATATTTTTTTTTAAGTGAGGGCCAGTTAGGTTAAGTTTTTGGGGTACAGTTTAAATGTACAGTGACGCATGGTATAGTGGCTTATGGTGCAGGTAGACAAGGCCTTCCTGCACCATTAGCACCACAGAGAGAGAGAGAGAGAGAGAGAGAGAGAGAGAGAGAGAGAGAGAGAGAGAGAGAGAGAGAGAGAGAGACTTAAGCAAACCTAACTAACTGAATTAATATAAACCTAACCTGATGGAAAGAAATAAAGAAAAAATAAAAGCTGCAACCGGCCTTACCTTTCTTGAGAAGCGTCTTTTTTATGTTTTTACATATTTCCCTGGTGGCAGACGCTACTAGCCGCCCCCTGGCGACACCCCTCGCCACCTCACACATGTACAGACCGACTGCCGCTTTAAAAAGCAACAAATTCACTCCTATATCAAGTCTGACTGGTGCGTTTGTTTACATTTCTCTGGGTCTCGGTCTGGACTCAGGCCTGCAGGATGGGAGAATGTTAGAAAACGAGAGATTTTCAGGCAAAACTAATATAAGTTAATGTTGTGATACAAAACTACAACCACTAATAATAATATACCTCATGTTTTAATAATGCCAAGACAATACAAGATAAACATTAATGACTTACAATGAAAAACAAGATGGAGATAGACAAATTAGGAAAGAAATAGGTTTCTATAGAGTATTACTGTGTGTGTGTGTGTGTGTGTGTGTGTGTGTGTGTGTGTGTGTGTGTCACTAATTTCTATCTCTTTCTCTCTCTCCTGAGAACTATTTCATATTGCTGTACATCAACATGAAATATCACCACACAAGCCTCTCTCTCTTTCTCTGCACCTCACAACACAACACAACACTTTATCACACTAATCAGTAAACAATACCAAAAGCTCCCCTTCTGCAGGCCTGACTCCTCCCTTTCATTCAGACCCTTTCTTTCCCTCTCTCTCAGCTTGCCCGCCTTCGTATCTGCGTCTATATTTACTCTTGATTCAAGTATACAACTCTACACCATACTGACCTATAGGTACAGTGCAAATAGCTTTTCTTCCTCCCTGTTTTTCCTGTCTCTCTGCCTGTCTGCCTCTTTCTCCCTCTCTACTGACTCATGGCTCAAAGATACAAGTCTAATTAAGCTTTGAACCTCTCTGTCTCTACAATATCATAAAACCTCAACACTCCAAACCAAACCAACCCTGCCAACACCTACCTGTCTCTCTGCCTCAGTCAGTCAGTCAGTCAGTCAGTCAGTCAGTCAGTCAGCCATTCAACCAGCCAGCTAGCCATTCAACCAACCAGCCAATCAATCAGTCACTCAGCTAGTCAGTCAGTCAGTCAGTCAGTCAGTCAGTCAGTCAGTCAGTCAGTCAGTCAGCCAGTCAGTCAGCCATTCAACCAGCCAGCTAGCCATTCAACCAACTAGCCAATCAATCAGTCACTCAGCTAGTCAGTCAGTCAGTCAGTCAGTCAGTCAGTCAGTCAGTCAGTCAGTCAGTCAGTCAGCCATTCAACCAGCCAGCTAGCCATTCAACCAACCAGCCAATCAATCAGTCACTCAGCTAGTCAGTTAGTCAGTCAGTCAGTCAGTCAGTCAGTCAGTCAGTCAGTCAGTCAGTCAGTCAGTCAGTCAGCCATTCAACCAGCCAGCTAGCCATTCAACCAACCAGCCAATCAATCAGTCACTCAGTTAGTCAGTCAGTCAGTCAGTCAGTCAGTCAGTCAGTCAGTCAGTCAGTCAGTCAGTCAGTCAGTTAGCCATTCAACCAGCCAGCTAGCCATTCAACCAACCAGCCAATAAATCAGTCACTCAGCTAGTCAGTCAGTCAGTCAGTCAGTCAGTCAGTCAGTCAGTCAGTCAGTCAGTCAGCCATTCAACCAGCCAGCTAGGCATTCAACCAACCAGCCAATCAATCAGTCACTCAGCTAGTCAGTCAGTCAGTCAGTCAGTCAGTCAGTCAGTCAGTCAGTCAGTCAGCCAGTCAGTCAGCCATTCAACCAGCCAGCTAGCCATTCAACCAACTAGCCAATCAATCAGTCACTCAGTCAGTCAGTCAGTCAGTCAGTCAGTCAGTCAGTCAGTCAGTCAGTCAGTCAGTCAGTCAGTCAGCCATTCAACCAGCCAGCTAGCCATTCAACCAACCAGCCAATCAATCAGTCACTCAGCTAGTCAGTTAGTCAGTCAGTCAGTCAGTCAGTCAGTCAGTCAGTCAGTCAGTCAGTCAGTCAGTCAGTCAGTCAGCCATTCAACCAGCCAGCTAGCCATTCAACCAACCAGCCAATCAATCAGTCACTCAGTTAGTCAGTCAGTCAGTCAGTCAGTCAGTCAGTCAGTCAGTCAGTCAGTCAGTTAGCCATTCAACCAGCCAGCTAGCCATTCAACCAACCAGCCAATCAATCAGTCACTCAGCTAGTCAGTCAGTCAGTCAGTCAGTCAGTCAGTCAGTCAGTCAGTCAGTCAGTCAGTCAGTCAGCCATTCAACCAGCCAGCTAGGCATTCAACCAACCAGCCAATCAATCAGTCACTCAGCTAGTCAGTCAGTCAGTCAGTCAGTCAGTCAGTCAGTCAGTTAGTCAGTCAGTCAGCCAGTCAGTCAGCCATTCAACCAGCCAGCTAGCCATTCAACCAACTAGCCAATCAATCAGTCACTCAGCTAGTCAGTCAGTCAGTCAGTCAGTCAGTCAGTCAGTCAGTCAGTCAGTCAGTCAGTCAGTCAGTCAGTCAGCCATTCAACCAACCAGCCAATCAATCAGTCACTCAGCTAGTCAGTTAGTCAGTCAGTCAGTCAGTAAGTCAGTCAGTCAGTCAGTCAGTCAGCCATTCAACCAGCCAGCTAGCCATTCAACCAACCAGCCAATCAATCAGTCACTCAGTTAGTCAGTCAGTCAGTCAGTCAGTCAGTCAGTCAGTCAGTCAGTCAGTTAGCCATTCAACCAGCCAGCTAGCCATTCGACAAACCAGCCAATCAATCAGTCACTCAGCTAGTCAGTCAGTCAGTTAGTCAGTCAGTCAGTCAGTCAGTCAGTCAGTCAGTCAGTCAGTCAGTCAGTCAGCCATTCAACCAGCCAGCTAGGCATTCAACCAACCAGCCAATCAATCAGTCACTCAGCTAGTCAGTCAGTCAGTCAGTCAGTCAGTCAGTCAGTCAGCCATTCAACCAACCAGCTAGCCACCCAACTAGCTAACCAGCCAGTCAATCAGTCACTCAGCCAGCCAGTCAGTCAGTCAGTCAGTTAGTAAGCCAGCCAGCAAGCCAGCCAGCCAGCCAGTCAGTCAGTCAGTCAGTCAGTCACTCAGCCAGCGAGTCAGCCGGCCAGCCAGTCAGTTAGTTCTGTGGGCCTGTGTATGGTTCTGGTGGGCGTCTGTTTGGTTTGTGTTAGGTTCAGCTAGCCCTCTGTTTGGTCTGTGTTTGGTCTCTGGGCCATAGATGCAGCAAGACCGGTTCAAAATTCCAAGCACTGACGCACTGCACAGACTACCACCTCATGCCTGCTTGGTGTGAAAGAGTCTGCTGGGACAAATGACCTACACAGCAACTTGTATCAGTCCCCCAGATGTGTTCCTGGAAGCTCAGTGTTATGGATGCAGTGTGACATGCTGACTTAGGGAAGGCTGTCTGTCGTGGCTGCACCTTGCTGTGGCTAAGAAAAGGCTGTGTTTGTTTGAAGTGCTGTACTGGTCATGCTGGGAAGTGTACAGGCCACCATTAGTAGTAGAAATGTTGCACTAGAATGAAATTAGTTGGGAAATGTAATGCATAATTATTGGCAGGGAAAAGATGGTGACAGGGATGCTGGGACGTGCTTCACTGTGCACCGTGGTGGCCGCCCCTTGGTGCTTGGCGGTACCTTATAGGGCATCAAGGGGCAGTTATTGTAGTCTCATCTTACAGCAAAACAAGTAAAAGAAAAAAAATAGTAATAATAATAATAATATAAAAATTTTTTTTATCATTGTCTTGATGAGCATAAATCTTTCCCTGCCAATACATAAACAGCACATTTTTTCACTAAATTTCACCATTGTAGTACACATTTATACTAGTAATGATGACCTGTAGACTTTCCAGGCATGAAAACACTTGAAACACAACCATTTTGTTAGCTACAGCATAGAGCAGCCACCAGACAGCCTTCCCCCACGTCAGCATGTCACACACTGAATCTGTCAGTCTGCTTTCAAGAACACATGAGGGACTAACAGGAGTTGCCATGTACTTAATTTCCTGCAGATTCTTTCACACCAAGGAGTAGCAAGTTGGAAGTCTGTGATTGTAACTATCCTGCTCAATTTCAGCTTCTATTCTAATCTCTACTTAATCTCCATATAGTTCCATTTTGGCCATAAGTCACTGTTTACTTAATCAATCCCTCCTAAGACACTGCACTTTTTTCAGATTATAGAGCTGATAGGTCTCGGTAGGGGGTTGAGTGGTGGCTTGAGAGGGCCTTGGTGGGGGCTGACAGGGTTTGGTAGGGCTTGGCAGGGGTGACAGCAAAGGCTTCTGTTTAAAATCTCACATCTCAAGCCACCTCATTACTTGAGAGGTGACAAAGGGCTTGGCAGAGCTTGACAGGGATTGGTAGAGGTGACAGAGGCAGGCAGGAGTGACAGGGGATGACAAGGAACACCTCAAAATTAATGTACACGCATGTACGAGTACAGACCGACTGCCCCTCTAAAAATGCTTCAAACTTTCCTTGTTTTGTATAAGCTTGAGCACCTGGTACACTCACGGGCACACAGCACCCCCGGGCCGTCCACCAACACCTCAGGACTCGGGAAAGGGGCGGTCCCAGGCCGGGATGGAAATAAATAAATAAAAATAAAAGCTGGAACCGGCCTTACCTTTCTTGAGGGCGTCTTCTTTATGTCTGTACATATTTCCACGGTGGCACACGCTACTAGCCGCCCCCTGGACACGCCTCTCGCCACCTCACGCATGTACAGACCGACTGCCCCTCTCTGAAAAGCAACAAATTCAGCCCTATATCAAGTCTGACTCGTGCCTGTTTACATTTCTCTGGGTCTCTGTCAGGGCTCAGGCGTGTAGAATGAAAGAATGATAGAAAACGAAAGATTTCCAGGGGAAACTAGTTATAAGTCTATTATAAAATACCGTGATACAACCACTAATAATGTCTTAATAATGCACTTTTTCCTAACAGTATACTGAGGTCGACAAACTGAAAGGCTTTGGAGTAGTCAACAAAGACTGATTTCACTAATTAATTGCTTGGTATGTCAGTCACTTTGAATCGTCTTTTTGCCTTGTGACTAATTTTTAATGTCTCGGTTAGGTTAGGATAGGTTAGGTTAGGTTAGGTTAGGTTAGGTTAGGTTAGGTTAGGTCAGGTCAGGTTAGGTTAGGTTAGGTTAGGTTAGGTCAGGTTAGGTTAGGTTAGGTTAGGTTAGGTCAGGTCAGGTCAGGTTAGGTTAGGTTAGGTTAGGTTAGGTAAGGTTAGGTTAGGTTAGGTTAGGTTAAAAAAAAAAGAGATTTTTTTTCAGGTGAGGGCCAGTTAGGTTGTTTTTGTGGTACAGATTTAAGGTACAGTGACACATGGTACAGTGGCTTATGGTGAAGGTAGACAAGGCCTTCCTGCACCATTAGCACCATAGAGTACAGTGCTGTGGTACTGTAGCACTGAAATATTAAGCAAACACAAAAAAAAAAAGATATTTTTTTTCAGGTGAGGGCCAGTTAGGTTGTTTTTGTGGTACAGTTTTAAGGTACAGTGACGCATGGTACAGTCGCTTATGGTGAAGGTAGACAAGGCCTTCCTGCACCATTAGCATCATAGGGTACAGTGATGTGGTATTGTAGCACTGAAATATTAAGAACACGAAAAAAAAACGATATATTTTTTTTTAAGTGAGGGCCAGTTAGGTTAAGTTTTTGGGGTACAGTTTAAATGTACAGTGACGCATGGTATAGTGGCTTATGGTGCAGGTAGACAAGGCCTTCCTGCACCATTAGCACCACAGAGAGAGAGAGAGAGAGAGAGAGAGAGAGAGAGAGAGAGAGAGAGAGAGAGAGAGAGAGAGAGAGAGACTTAAGCAAACCTAACTAACTGAATTAATATAAACCTAACCTGATGGAAAGAAATAAAGAAAAAATAAAAGCTGCAACCGGCCTTACCTTTCTTGAGAAGCGTCTTTTTTATGTTTTTACATATTTCCCTGGTGGCAGACGCTACTAGCCGCCCCCTGGCGACACCCCTCGCCACCTCACACATGTACAGACCGACTGCCGCTTTAAAAAGCAACAAATTCACTCCTATATCAAGTCTGACTGGTGCGTTTGTTTACATTTCTCTGGGTCTCGGTCTGGACTCAGGCCTGCAGGATGGGAGAATGTTAGAAAACGAGAGATTTTCAGGCAAAACTAATATAAGTTAATGTTGTGATACAAAACTACAACCACTAATAATAATATACCTCATGTTTTAATAATGCCAAGACAATACAAGATAAACATTAATGACTTACAATGAAAAACAAGATGGAGATAGACAAATTAGGAAAGAAATAGGTTTCTATAGAGTATTACTGTGTGTGTGTGTGTGTGTGTGTGTGTGTGTGTGTGTGTGTGTGTGTCACTAATTTCTATCTCTTTCTCTCTCTCCTGAGAACTATTTCATATTGCTGTACATCAACATGAAATATCACCACACAAGCCTCTCTCTCTTTCTCTGCACCTCACAACACAACACAACACTTTATCACACTAATCAGTAAACAATACCAAAAGCTCCCCTTCTGCAGGCCTGACTCCTCCCTTTCATTCAGACCCTTTCTTTCCCTCTCTCTCAGCTTGCCCGCCTTCGTATCTGCGTCTATATTTACTCTTGATTCAAGTATACAACTCTACACCATACTGACCTATAGGTACAGTGCAAATAGCTTTTCTTCCTCCCTGTTTTTCCTGTCTCTCTGCCTGTCTGCCTCTTTCTCCCTCTCTACTGACTCATGGCTCAAAGATACAAGTCTAATTAAGCTTTGAACCTCTCTGTCTCTACAATATCATAAAACCTCAACACTCCAAACCAAACCAACCCTGCCAACACCTACCTGTCTCTCTGCCTCAGTCAGTCAGTCAGTCAGTCAGTCAGTCAGTCAGTCAGCCATTCAACCAGCCAGCTAGCCATTCAACCAACCAGCCAATCAATCAGTCACTCAGCTAGTCAGTCAGTCAGTCAGTCAGTCAGTCAGTCAGTCAGTCAGTCAGTCAGTCAGCCAGTCAGTCAGCCATTCAACCAGCCAGCTAGCCATTCAACCAACTAGCCAATCAATCAGTCACTCAGCTAGTCAGTCAGTCAGTCAGTCAGTCAGTCAGTCAGTCAGTCAGTCAGTCAGTCAGTCAGCCATTCAACCAGCCAGCTAGCCATTCAACCAACCAGCCAATCAATCAGTCACTCAGCTAGTCAGTTAGTCAGTCAGTCAGTCAGTCAGTCAGTCAGTCAGTCAGTCAGTCAGTCAGTCAGTCAGTCAGTCAGCCATTCAACCAGCCAGCTAGCCATTCAACCAACCAGCCAATCAATCAGTCACTCAGTTAGTCAGTCAGTCAGTCAGTCAGTCAGTCAGTCAGTCAGTCAGTCAGTCAGTCAGTCAGTCAGTTAGCCATTCAACCAGCCAGCTAGCCATTCAACCAACCAGCCAATAAATCAGTCACTCAGCTAGTCAGTCAGTCAGTCAGTCAGTCAGTCAGTCAGTCAGTCAGTCAGTCAGTCAGCCATTCAACCAGCCAGCTAGGCATTCAACCAACCAGCCAATCAATCAGTCACTCAGCTAGTCAGTCAGTCAGTCAGTCAGTCAGTCAGTCAGTCAGTCAGTCAGTCAGCCAGTCAGTCAGCCATTCAACCAGCCAGCTAGCCATTCAACCAACTAGCCAATCAATCAGTCACTCAGTCAGTCAGTCAGTCAGTCAGTCAGTCAGTCAGTCAGTCAGTCAGTCAGTCAGTCAGCCATTCAACCAGCCAGCTAGCCATTCAACCAACCAGCCAATCAATCAGTCACTCAGCTAGTCAGTTAGTCAGTCAGTCAGTCAGTCAGTCAGTCAGTCAGTCAGTCAGTCAGTCAGTCAGTCAGTCAGTCAGCCATTCAACCAGCCAGCTAGCCATTCAACCAACCAGCCAATCAATCAGTCACTCAGTTAGTCAGTCAGTCAGTCAGTCAGTCAGTCAGTCAGTCAGTCAGTCAGTCAGTTAGCCATTCAACCAGCCAGCTAGCCATTCAACCAACCAGCCAATCAATCAGTCACTCAGCTAGTCAGTCAGTCAGTCAGTCAGTCAGTCAGTCAGTCAGTCAGTCAGTCAGTCAGTCAGTCAGCCATTCAACCAGCCAGCTAGGCATTCAACCAACCAGCCAATCAATCAGTCACTCAGCTAGTCAGTCAGTCAGTCAGTCAGTCAGTCAGTCAGTCAGTTAGTCAGTCAGTCAGCCAGTCAGTCAGCCATTCAACCAGCCAGCTAGCCATTCAACCAACTAGCCAATCAATCAGTCACTCAGCTAGTCAGTCAGTCAGTCAGTCAGTCAGTCAGTCAGTCAGTCAGTCAGTCAGTCAGTCAGTCAGTCAGTCAGCCATTCAACCAACCAGCCAATCAATCAGTCACTCAGCTAGTCAGTTAGTCAGTCAGTCAGTCAGTAAGTCAGTCAGTCAGTCAGTCAGTCAGCCATTCAACCAGCCAGCTAGCCATTCAACCAACCAGCCAATCAATCAGTCACTCAGTTAGTCAGTCAGTCAGTCAGTCAGTCAGTCAGTCAGTCAGTCAGTCAGTTAGCCATTCAACCAGCCAGCTAGCCATTCGACAAACCAGCCAATCAATCAGTCACTCAGCTAGTCAGTCAGTCAGTTAGTCAGTCAGTCAGTCAGTCAGTCAGTCAGTCAGTCAGTCAGTCAGTCAGTCAGTCAGCCATTCAACCAGCCAGCTAGGCATTCAACCAACCAGCCAATCAATCAGTCACTCAGCTAGTCAGTCAGTCAGTCAGTCAGTCAGTCAGTCAGTCAGCCATTCAACCAACCAGCTAGCCACCCAACTAGCTAACCAGCCAGTCAATCAGTCACTCAGCCAGCCAGTCAGTCAGTCAGTCAGTTAGTAAGCCAGCCAGCAAGCCAGCCAGCCAGCCAGTCAGTCAGTCAGTCAGTCAGTCACTCAGCCAGCGAGTCAGCCGGCCAGCCAGTCAGTTAGTTCTGTGGGCCTGTGTATGGTTCTGGTGGGCGTCTGTTTGGTTTGTGTTAGGTTCAGCTAGCCCTCTGTTTGGTCTGTGTTTGGTCTCTGGGCCATAGATGCAGCAAGACCGGTTCAAAATTCCAAGCACTGACGCACTGCACAGACTACCACCTCATGCCTGCTTGGTGTGAAAGAGTCTGCTGGGACAAATGACCTACACAGCAACTTGTATCAGTCCCCCAGATGTGTTCCTGGAAGCTCAGTGTTATGGATGCAGTGTGACATGCTGACTTAGGGAAGGCTGTCTGTCGTGGCTGCACCTTGCTGTGGCTAAGAAAAGGCTGTGTTTGTTTGAAGTGCTGTACTGGTCATGCTGGGAAGTGTACAGGCCACCATTAGTAGTAGAAATGTTGCACTAGAATGAAATTAGTTGGGAAATGTAATGCATAATTATTGGCAGGGAAAAGATGGTGACAGGGATGCTGGGACGTGCTTCACTGTGCACCGTGGTGGCCGCCCCTTGGTGCTTGGCGGTACCTTATAGGGCATCAAGGGGCAGTTATTGTAGTCTCATCTTACAGCAAAACAAGTAAAAGAAAAAAAATAGTAATAATAATAATAATATAAAAATTTTTTTTATCATTGTCTTGATGAGCATAAATCTTTCCCTGCCAATACATAAACAGCACATTTTTTCACTAAATTTCACCATTGTAGTACACATTTATACTAGTAATGATGACCTGTAGACTTTCCAGGCATGAAAACACTTGAAACACAACCATTTTGTTAGCTACAGCATAGAGCAGCCACCAGACAGCCTTCCCCCACGTCAGCATGTCACACACTGAATCTGTCAGTCTGCTTTCAAGAACACATGAGGGACTAACAGGAGTTGCCATGTACTTAATTTCCTGCAGATTCTTTCACACCAAGGAGTAGCAAGTTGGAAGTCTGTGATTGTAACTATCCTGCTCAATTTCAGCTTCTATTCTAATCTCTACTTAATCTCCATATAGTTCCATTTTGGCCATAAGTCACTGTTTACTTAATCAATCCCTCCTAAGACACTGCACTTTTTTCAGATTATAGAGCTGATAGGTCTCGGTAGGGGGTTGAGTGGTGGCTTGAGAGGGCCTTGGTGGGGGCTGACAGGGTTTGGTAGGGCTTGGCAGGGGTGACAGCAAAGGCTTCTGTTTAAAATCTCACATCTCAAGCCACCTCATTACTTGAGAGGTGACAAAGGGCTTGGCAGAGCTTGACAGGGATTGGTAGAGGTGACAGAGGCAGGCAGGAGTGACAGGGGATGACAAGGAACACCTCAAAATTAATGTACACGCATGTACGAGTACAGACCGACTGCCCCTCTAAAAATGCTTCAAACTTTCCTTGTTTTGTATAAGCTTGAGCACCTGGTACACTCACGGGCACACAGCACCCCCGGGCCGTCCACCAACACCTCAGGACTCGGGAAAGGGGCGGTCCCAGGCCGGGATGGAAATAAATAAATAAAAATAAAAGCTGGAACCGGCCTTACCTTTCTTGAGGGCGTCTTCTTTATGTCTGTACATATTTCCACGGTGGCACACGCTACTAGCCGCCCCCTGGACACGCCTCTCGCCACCTCACGCATGTACAGACCGACTGCCCCTCTCTGAAAAGCAACAAATTCAGCCCTATATCAAGTCTGACTCGTGCCTGTTTACATTTCTCTGGGTCTCTGTCAGGGCTCAGGCGTGTAGAATGAAAGAATGATAGAAAACGAAAGATTTCCAGGGGAAACTAGTTATAAGTCTATTATAAAATACCGTGATACAACCACTAATAATGTCTTAATAATGCACTTTTTCCTAACAGTATACTGAGGTCGACAAACTGAAAGGCTTTGGAGTAGTCAACAAAGACTGATTTCACTAATTAATTGCTTGGTATGTCAGTCACTTTGAATCGTCTTTTTGCCTTGTGACTAATTTTTAATGTCTCGGTTAGGTTAGGATAGGTTAGGTTAGGTTAGGTTAGGTTAGGTTAGGTTAGGTTAGGTTAGGTCAGGTCAGGTTAGGTTAGGTTAGGTTAGGTTAGGTCAGGTTAGGTTAGGTTAGGTTAGGTTAGGTCAGGTCAGGTCAGGTTAGGTTAGGTTAGGTTAGGTTAGGTAAGGTTAGGTTAGGTTAGGTTAGGTTAAAAAAAAAAGAGATTTTTTTTCAGGTGAGGGCCAGTTAGGTTGTTTTTGTGGTACAGATTTAAGGTACAGTGACACATGGTACAGTGGCTTATGGTGAAGGTAGACAAGGCCTTCCTGCACCATTAGCACCATAGAGTACAGTGCTGTGGTACTGTAGCACTGAAATATTAAGCAAACACAAAAAAAAAAAGATATTTTTTTTCAGGTGAGGGCCAGTTAGGTTGTTTTTGTGGTACAGTTTTAAGGTACAGTGACGCATGGTACAGTCGCTTATGGTGAAGGTAGACAAGGCCTTCCTGCACCATTAGCATCATAGGGTACAGTGATGTGGTATTGTAGCACTGAAATATTAAGAACACGAAAAAAAAACGATATATTTTTTTTTAAGTGAGGGCCAGTTAGGTTAAGTTTTTGGGGTACAGTTTAAATGTACAGTGACGCATGGTATAGTGGCTTATGGTGCAGGTAGACAAGGCCTTCCTGCACCATTAGCACCACAGAGAGAGAGAGAGAGAGAGAGAGAGAGAGAGAGAGAGAGAGAGAGAGAGAGAGAGAGAGAGAGAGAGAGAGAGACTTAAGCAAACCTAACTAACTGAATTAATATAAACCTAACCTGATGGAAAGAAATAAAGAAAAAATAAAAGCTGCAACCGGCCTTACCTTTCTTGAGAAGCGTCTTTTTTATGTTTTTACATATTTCCCTGGTGGCAGACGCTACTAGCCGCCCCCTGGCGACACCCCTCGCCACCTCACACATGTACAGACCGACTGCCGCTTTAAAAAGCAACAAATTCACTCCTATATCAAGTCTGACTGGTGCGTTTGTTTACATTTCTCTGGGTCTCGGTCTGGACTCAGGCCTGCAGGATGGGAGAATGTTAGAAAACGAGAGATTTTCAGGCAAAACTAATATAAGTTAATGTTGTGATACAAAACTACAACCACTAATAATAATATACCTCATGTTTTAATAATGCCAAGACAATACAAGATAAACATTAATGACTTACAATGAAAAACAAGATGGAGATAGACAAATTAGGAAAGAAATAGGTTTCTATAGAGTATTACTGTGTGTGTGTGTGTGTGTGTGTGTGTGTGTGTGTGTGTGTGTGTCACTAATTTCTATCTCTTTCTCTCTCTCCTGAGAACTATTTCATATTGCTGTACATCAACATGAAATATCACCACACAAGCCTCTCTCTCTTTCTCTGCACCTCACAACACAACACAACACTTTATCACACTAATCAGTAAACAATACCAAAAGCTCCCCTTCTGCAGGCCTGACTCCTCCCTTTCATTCAGACCCTTTCTTTCCCTCTCTCTCAGCTTGCCCGCCTTCGTATCTGCGTCTATATTTACTCTTGATTCAAGTATACAACTCTACACCATACTGACCTATAGGTACAGTGCAAATAGCTTTTCTTCCTCCCTGTTTTTCCTGTCTCTCTGCCTGTCTGCCTCTTTCTCCCTCTCTACTGACTCATGGCTCAAAGATACAAGTCTAATTAAGCTTTGAACCTCTCTGTCTCTACAATATCATAAAACCTCAACACTCCAAACCAAACCAACCCTGCCAACACCTACCTGTCTCTCTGCCTCAGTCAGTCAGTCAGTCAGTCAGTCAGTCAGTCAGTCAGCCATTCAACCAGCCAGCTAGCCATTCAACCAACCAGCCAATCAATCAGTCACTCAGCTAGTCAGTCAGTCAGTCAGTCAGTCAGTCAGTCAGTCAGTCAGTCAGTCAGTCAGCCAGTCAGTCAGCCATTCAACCAGCCAGCTAGCCATTCAACCAACTAGCCAATCAATCAGTCACTCAGCTAGTCAGTCAGTCAGTCAGTCAGTCAGTCAGTCAGTCAGTCAGTCAGTCAGTCAGTCAGCCATTCAACCAGCCAGCTAGCCATTCAACCAACCAGCCAATCAATCAGTCACTCAGCTAGTCAGTTAGTCAGTCAGTCAGTCAGTCAGTCAGTCAGTCAGTCAGTCAGTCAGTCAGTCAGTCAGTCAGTCAGCCATTCAACCAGCCAGCTAGCCATTCAACCAACCAGCCAATCAATCAGTCACTCAGTTAGTCAGTCAGTCAGTCAGTCAGTCAGTCAGTCAGTCAGTCAGTCAGTCAGTCAGTCAGTCAGTTAGCCATTCAACCAGCCAGCTAGCCATTCAACCAACCAGCCAATAAATCAGTCACTCAGCTAGTCAGTCAGTCAGTCAGTCAGTCAGTCAGTCAGTCAGTCAGTCAGTCAGTCAGCCATTCAACCAGCCAGCTAGGCATTCAACCAACCAGCCAATCAATCAGTCACTCAGCTAGTCAGTCAGTCAGTCAGTCAGTCAGTCAGTCAGTCAGTCAGTCAGTCAGCCAGTCAGTCAGCCATTCAACCAGCCAGCTAGCCATTCAACCAACTAGCCAATCAATCAGTCACTCAGTCAGTCAGTCAGTCAGTCAGTCAGTCAGTCAGTCAGTCAGTCAGTCAGTCAGTCAGCCATTCAACCAGCCAGCTAGCCATTCAACCAACCAGCCAATCAATCAGTCACTCAGCTAGTCAGTTAGTCAGTCAGTCAGTCAGTCAGTCAGTCAGTCAGTCAGTCAGTCAGTCAGTCAGTCAGTCAGTCAGCCATTCAACCAGCCAGCTAGCCATTCAACCAACCAGCCAATCAATCAGTCACTCAGTTAGTCAGTCAGTCAGTCAGTCAGTCAGTCAGTCAGTCAGTCAGTCAGTCAGTTAGCCATTCAACCAGCCAGCTAGCCATTCAACCAACCAGCCAATCAATCAGTCACTCAGCTAGTCAGTCAGTCAGTCAGTCAGTCAGTCAGTCAGTCAGTCAGTCAGTCAGTCAGTCAGTCAGCCATTCAACCAGCCAGCTAGGCATTCAACCAACCAGCCAATCAATCAGTCACTCAGCTAGTCAGTCAGTCAGTCAGTCAGTCAGTCAGTCAGTCAGTTAGTCAGTCAGTCAGCCAGTCAGTCAGCCATTCAACCAGCCAGCTAGCCATTCAACCAACTAGCCAATCAATCAGTCACTCAGCTAGTCAGTCAGTCAGTCAGTCAGTCAGTCAGTCAGTCAGTCAGTCAGTCAGTCAGTCAGTCAGTCAGTCAGCCATTCAACCAACCAGCCAATCAATCAGTCACTCAGCTAGTCAGTTAGTCAGTCAGTCAGTCAGTAAGTCAGTCAGTCAGTCAGTCAGTCAGCCATTCAACCAGCCAGCTAGCCATTCAACCAACCAGCCAATCAATCAGTCACTCAGTTAGTCAGTCAGTCAGTCAGTCAGTCAGTCAGTCAGTCAGTCAGTCAGTTAGCCATTCAACCAGCCAGCTAGCCATTCGACAAACCAGCCAATCAATCAGTCACTCAGCTAGTCAGTCAGTCAGTTAGTCAGTCAGTCAGTCAGTCAGTCAGTCAGTCAGTCAGTCAGTCAGTCAGTCAGTCAGCCATTCAACCAGCCAGCTAGGCATTCAACCAACCAGCCAATCAATCAGTCACTCAGCTAGTCAGTCAGTCAGTCAGTCAGTCAGTCAGTCAGTCAGCCATTCAACCAACCAGCTAGCCACCCAACTAGCTAACCAGCCAGTCAATCAGTCACTCAGCCAGCCAGTCAGTCAGTCAGTCAGTTAGTAAGCCAGCCAGCAAGCCAGCCAGCCAGCCAGTCAGTCAGTCAGTCAGTCAGTCACTCAGCCAGCGAGTCAGCCGGCCAGCCAGTCAGTTAGTTCTGTGGGCCTGTGTATGGTTCTGGTGGGCGTCTGTTTGGTTTGTGTTAGGTTCAGCTAGCCCTCTGTTTGGTCTGTGTTTGGTCTCTGGGCCATAGATGCAGCAAGACCGGTTCAAAATTCCAAGCACTGACGCACTGCACAGACTACCACCTCATGCCTGCTTGGTGTGAAAGAGTCTGCTGGGACAAATGACCTACACAGCAACTTGTATCAGTCCCCCAGATGTGTTCCTGGAAGCTCAGTGTTATGGATGCAGTGTGACATGCTGACTTAGGGAAGGCTGTCTGTCGTGGCTGCACCTTGCTGTGGCTAAGAAAAGGCTGTGTTTGTTTGAAGTGCTGTACTGGTCATGCTGGGAAGTGTACAGGCCACCATTAGTAGTAGAAATGTTGCACTAGAATGAAATTAGTTGGGAAATGTAATGCATAATTATTGGCAGGGAAAAGATGGTGACAGGGATGCTGGGACGTGCTTCACTGTGCACCGTGGTGGCCGCCCCTTGGTGCTTGGCGGTACCTTATAGGGCATCAAGGGGCAGTTATTGTAGTCTCATCTTACAGCAAAACAAGTAAAAGAAAAAAAATAGTAATAATAATAATAATATAAAAATTTTTTTTATCATTGTCTTGATGAGCATAAATCTTTCCCTGCCAATACATAAACAGCACATTTTTTCACTAAATTTCACCATTGTAGTACACATTTATACTAGTAATGATGACCTGTAGACTTTCCAGGCATGAAAACACTTGAAACACAACCATTTTGTTAGCTACAGCATAGAGCAGCCACCAGACAGCCTTCCCCCACGTCAGCATGTCACACACTGAATCTGTCAGTCTGCTTTCAAGAACACATGAGGGACTAACAGGAGTTGCCATGTACTTAATTTCCTGCAGATTCTTTCACACCAAGGAGTAGCAAGTTGGAAGTCTGTGATTGTAACTATCCTGCTCAATTTCAGCTTCTATTCTAATCTCTACTTAATCTCCATATAGTTCCATTTTGGCCATAAGTCACTGTTTACTTAATCAATCCCTCCTAAGACACTGCACTTTTTTCAGATTATAGAGCTGATAGGTCTCGGTAGGGGGTTGAGTGGTGGCTTGAGAGGGCCTTGGTGGGGGCTGACAGGGTTTGGTAGGGCTTGGCAGGGGTGACAGCAAAGGCTTCTGTTTAAAATCTCACATCTCAAGCCACCTCATTACTTGAGAGGTGACAAAGGGCTTGGCAGAGCTTGACAGGGATTGGTAGAGGTGACAGAGGCAGGCAGGAGTGACAGGGGATGACAAGGAACACCTCAAAATTAATGTACACGCATGTACGAGTACAGACCGACTGCCCCTCTAAAAATGCTTCAAACTTTCCTTGTTTTGTATAAGCTTGAGCACCTGGTACACTCACGGGCACACAGCACCCCCGGGCCGTCCACCAACACCTCAGGACTCGGGAAAGGGGCGGTCCCAGGCCGGGATGGAAATAAATAAATAAAAATAAAAGCTGGAACCGGCCTTACCTTTCTTGAGGGCGTCTTCTTTATGTCTGTACATATTTCCACGGTGGCACACGCTACTAGCCGCCCCCTGGACACGCCTCTCGCCACCTCACGCATGTACAGACCGACTGCCCCTCTCTGAAAAGCAACAAATTCAGCCCTATATCAAGTCTGACTCGTGCCTGTTTACATTTCTCTGGGTCTCTGTCAGGGCTCAGGCGTGTAGAATGAAAGAATGATAGAAAACGAAAGATTTCCAGGGGAAACTAGTTATAAGTCTATTATAAAATACCGTGATACAACCACTAATAATGTCTTAATAATGCACTTTTTCCTAACAGTATACTGAGGTCGACAAACTGAAAGGCTTTGGAGTAGTCAACAAAGACTGATTTCACTAATTAATTGCTTGGTATGTCAGTCACTTTGAATCGTCTTTTTGCCTTGTGACTAATTTTTAATGTCTCGGTTAGGTTAGGATAGGTTAGGTTAGGTTAGGTTAGGTTAGGTTAGGTCAGGTCAGGTTAGGTTAGGTTAGGTTAGGTTAGGTCAGGTTAGGTTAGGTTAGGTTAGGTTAGGTCAGGTCAGGTCAGGTTAGGTTAGGTTAGGTTAGGTTAGGTAAGGTTAGGTTAGGTTAGGTTAGGTTAAAAAAAAAAGAGATTTTTTTTCAGGTGAGGGCCAGTTAGGTTGTTTTTGTGGTACAGATTTAAGGTACAGTGACACATGGTACAGTGGCTTATGGTGAAGGTAGACAAGGCCTTCCTGCACCATTAGCACCATAGAGTACAGTGCTGTGGTACTGTAGCACTGAAATATTAAGCAAACACAAAAAAAAAAAGATATTTTTTTTCAGGTGAGGGCCAGTTAGGTTGTTTTTGTGGTACAGTTTTAAGGTACAGTGACGCATGGTACAGTCGCTTATGGTGAAGGTAGACAAGGCCTTCCTGCACCATTAGCATCATAGGGTACAGTGATGTGGTATTGTAGCACTGAAATATTAAGAACACGAAAAAAAAACGATATATTTTTTTTTAAGTGAGGGCCAGTTAGGTTAAGTTTTTGGGGTACAGTTTAAATGTACAGTGACGCATGGTATAGTGGCTTATGGTGCAGGTAGACAAGGCCTTCCTGCACCATTAGCACCACAGAGAGAGAGAGAGAGAGAGAGAGAGAGAGAGAGAGAGAGAGAGAGAGAGAGAGAGAGAGAGAGAGAGAGAGAGAGAGACTTAAGCAAACCTAACTAACTGAATTAATATAAACCTAACCTGATGGAAAGAAATAAAGAAAAAATAAAAGCTGCAACCGGCCTTACCTTTCTTGAGAAGCGTCTTTTTTATGTTTTTACATATTTCCCTGGTGGCAGACGCTACTAGCCGCCCCCTGGCGACACCCCTCGCCACCTCACACATGTACAGACCGACTGCCGCTTTAAAAAGCAACAAATTCACTCCTATATCAAGTCTGACTGGTGCGTTTGTTTACATTTCTCTGGGTCTCGGTCTGGACTCAGGCCTGCAGGATGGGAGAATGTTAGAAAACGAGAGATTTTCAGGCAAAACTAATATAAGTTAATGTTGTGATACAAAACTACAACCACTAATAATAATATACCTCATGTTTTAATAATGCCAAGACAATACAAGATAAACATTAATGACTTACAATGAAAAACAAGATGGAGATAGACAAATTAGGAAAGAAATAGGTTTCTATAGAGTATTACTGTGTGTGTGTGTGTGTGTGTGTGTGTGTGTGTGTGTGTGTGTGTGTCACTAATTTCTATCTCTTTCTCTCTCTCCTGAGAACTATTTCATATTGCTGTACATCAACATGAAATATCACCACACAAGCCTCTCTCTCTTTCTCTGCACCTCACAACACAACACAACACTTTATCACACTAATCAGTAAACAATACCAAAAGCTCCCCTTCTGCAGGCCTGACTCCTCCCTTTCATTCAGACCCTTTCTTTCCCTCTCTCTCAGCTTGCCCGCCTTCGTATCTGCGTCTATATTTACTCTTGATTCAAGTATACAACTCTACACCATACTGACCTATAGGTACAGTGCAAATAGCTTTTCTTCCTCCCTGTTTTTCCTGTCTCTCTGCCTGTCTGCCTCTTTCTCCCTCTCTACTGACTCATGGCTCAAAGATACAAGTCTAATTAAGCTTTGAACCTCTCTGTCTCTACAATATCATAAAACCTCAACACTCCAAACCAAACCAACCCTGCCAACACCTACCTGTCTCTCTGCCTCAGTCAGTCAGTCAGTCAGTCAGTCAGTCAGTCAGTCAGCCATTCAACCAGCCAGCTAGCCATTCAACCAACCAGCCAATCAATCAGTCACTCAGCTAGTCAGTCAGTCAGTCAGTCAGTCAGTCAGTCAGTCAGTCAGTCAGTCAGTCAGCCAGTCAGTCAGCCATTCAACCAGCCAGCTAGCCATTCAACCAACTAGCCAATCAATCAGTCACTCAGCTAGTCAGTCAGTCAGTCAGTCAGTCAGTCAGTCAGTCAGTCAGTCAGTCAGTCAGTCAGCCATTCAACCAGCCAGCTAGCCATTCAACCAACCAGCCAATCAATCAGTCACTCAGCTAGTCAGTTAGTCAGTCAGTCAGTCAGTCAGTCAGTCAGTCAGTCAGTCAGTCAGTCAGTCAGTCAGTCAGCCATTCAACCAGCCAGCTAGCCATTCAACCAACCAGCCAATCAATCAGTCACTCAGTTAGTCAGTCAGTCAGTCAGTCAGTCAGTCAGTCAGTCAGTCAGTCAGTCAGTCAGTCAGTCAGTTAGCCATTCAACCAGCCAGCTAGCCATTCAACCAACCAGCCAATAAATCAGTCACTCAGCTAGTCAGTCAGTCAGTCAGTCAGTCAGTCAGTCAGTCAGTCAGTCAGTCAGTCAGTCAGCCATTCAACCAGCCAGCTAGGCATTCAACCAACCAGCCAATCAATCAGTCACTCAGCTAGTCAGTCAGTCAGTCAGTCAGTCAGTCAGTCAGTCAGTCAGTCAGTCAGCCAGTCAGTCAGCCATTCAACCAGCCAGCTAGCCATTCAACCAACTAGCCAATCAATCAGTCACTCAGTCAGTCAGTCAGTCAGTCAGTCAGTCAGTCAGTCAGTCAGTCAGTCAGTCAGTCAGCCATTCAACCAGCCAGCTAGCCATTCAACCAACCAGCCAATCAATCAGTCACTCAGCTAGTCAGTTAGTCAGTCAGTCAGTCAGTCAGTCAGTCAGTCAGTCAGTCAGTCAGTCAGTCAGTCAGTCAGTCAGCCATTCAACCAGCCAGCTAGCCATTCAACCAACCAGCCAATCAATCAGTCACTCAGTTAGTCAGTCAGTCAGTCAGTCAGTCAGTCAGTCAGTCAGTCAGTCAGTCAGTTAGCCATTCAACCAGCCAGCTAGCCATTCAACCAACCAGCCAATCAATCAGTCACTCAGCTAGTCAGTCAGTCAGTCAGTCAGTCAGTCAGTCAGTCAGTCAGTCAGTCAGTCAGTCAGTCAGTCAGCCATTCAACCAGCCAGCTAGGCATTCAACCAACCAGCCAATCAATCAGTCACTCAGCTAGTCAGTCAGTCAGTCAGTCAGTCAGTCAGTCAGTCAGTTAGTCAGTCAGTCAGCCAGTCAGTCAGCCATTCAACCAGCCAGCTAGCCATTCAACCAACTAGCCAATCAATCAGTCACTCAGCTAGTCAGTCAGTCAGTCAGTCAGTCAGTCAGTCAGTCAGTCAGTCAGTCAGTCAGTCAGTCAGTCAGTCAGCCATTCAACCAACCAGCCAATCAATCAGTCACTCAGCTAGTTAGTTAGTCAGTCAGTCAGTCAGTAAGTCAGTCAGTCAGTCAGTCAGTCAGCCATTCAACCAGCCATTCAACCAGCCAGCTAGCCATTCAACCAACCAGCCAATCAATCAGTCACTCAGTTAGTCAGTCAGTCAGTCAGTCAGTCAGTCAGTCAGTCAGCCAGTCAGTCAGCCATTCAACCAGCCAGCTAGCCATTCAACCAACTAGCCAATCAATCAGTCAGTCAGTCAGTCAGTCAGTCAGTCAGTCAGTCAGTCAGTCAGTCAGTCAGTCAGTCAGTTAGCCATTCAACCAGCCAGCTAGCCATTCAACCAACCAGCCAATAAATCAGTCACTCAGCTAGTCAGTCAGTCAGTCAGTCAGTCAGTCAGTCAGTCAGCCATTCAACCAACCAGCTAGCCACCCAACTAGCTAACCAGCCAGTCAATCAGTCACTCAGCCAGCCAGTCAGTCAGTCAGTCAGTTAGTAAGCCAGCCAGCAAGCCAGCCAGCCAGCCAGTCAGTCAGTCAGTCAGTCAGTCACTCAGCCAGCGAGTCAGCCGGCCAGCCAGTCAGTTAGTTCTGTGGGCCTGTGTATGGTTCTGGTGGGCGTCTGTTTGGTTTGTGTTAGGTTCAGCTAGCCCTCTGTTTGGTCTGTGTTTGGTCTCTGGGCCATAGATGCAGCAAGACCGGTTCAAAATTCCAAGCACTGACGCACTGCACAGACTACCACCTCATGCCTGCTTGGTGTGAAAGAGTCTGCTGGGACAAATGACCTACACAGCAACTTGTATCAGTCCCCCAGATGTGTTCCTGGAAGCTCAGTGTTATGGATGCAGTGTGACATGCTGACTTAGGGAAGGCTGTCTGTCGTGGCTGCACCTTGCTGTGGCTAAGAAAAGGCTGTGTTTGTTTGAAGTGCTGTACTGGTCATGCTGGGAAGTGTACAGGCCACCATTAGTAGTAGAAATGTTGCACTAGAATGAAATTAGTTGGGAAATGTAATGCATAATTATTGGCAGGGAAAAGATGGTGACAGGGATGCTGGGACGTGCTTCACTGTGCACTGTGGTGGCCGCCCCTTGGTGCTTGGCGGTACCTTATAGGGCATCAAGGGGCAGTTATTGTAGTCTCATCTTACAGCAAAACAAGTAAAAGAAAAAAATAGTAATAATAATAATAATATAAAAATTTTTTTTATCATTGTCTTGATGAGCACAAATCTTTCCCTGCCAATACATAAACAGCACATTTTTTCACTAAATTTCACCATTGTAGTACACATTTATACTAGTAATGATGACCTGTAGACTTTCCAGGCATGACAACACTTGAAACACAACCATTTTGTTAGCTACAGCATAGAGCAGCCACCAGACAGCCTTCCCCCACGTCAGCATGTCACACACTGAATCTGTCAGTCTGCTTTCAAGAACACATGAGGGACTAACAGGAGTTGCCATGTACTTAATTTCCTGCAGATTCTTTCACACCAAGGAGTAGCAAGTTGGAAGTCTGTGATTGTAACTATCCTGCTCAATTTCAGCTTCTATTCTAATCTCTACTTAATCTCCATATAGTTCCATTTTGGCCATAAGTCACTGTTTACTTAATCAATCCCTCCTAAGACACTGCACTTTTTTCAGATTATAGAGCTGATAGGTCTCGGTAGGGGGTTGAGTGGTGGCTTGAGAGGGCCTTGGTGGGGGCTGACAGGGTTTGGTAGGGCTTGGCAGGGGTGACAGCAAAGGCTTCTGTTTAAAATCTCACATCTCAAGCCACCTCATTACTTGAGAGGTGACAAAGGGCTTGGCAGAGCTTGACAGGGATTGGTAGAGGTGACAGAGGCAGGCAGGAGTGACAGGGGATGACAAGGAACACCTCAAAATTAATGTACACGCATGTACGAGTACAGACCGACTGCCCCTCTAAAAATGCTTCAAACTTTCCTTGTTTTGTATAAGCTTGAGCACCTGGTACACTCACGGGCACACAGCACCCCCGGGCCGTCCCCCAACACCTCAGGACTCGGGAAAGGGGCGGTCCCAGGCCGGGATGGAAATAAATAAATAAAAATAAAAGCTGGAACCGGCCTTACCTTTCTTGAGGGCGTCTTCTTTATGTCTGTACATATTTCCACGGTGGCACACGCTACTAGCCGCCCCCTGGACACGCCTCTCGCCACCTCACGCATGTACAGACCGACTGCCCCTCTCTGAAAAGCAACAAATTCAGCCCTATATCAAGTCTGACTCGTGCCTGTTTACATTTCTCTGGGTCTCTGTCAGGGCTCAGGCGTGTAGAATGAAAGAATGATAGAAAACGAAAGATTTTCAGGGGAAACTAGTTATAAGTCTATTATAAAATACCGTGATACAACCACTAATAATGTCTTAATAATGCACTTTTTCCTAACAGTATACTGAGGTCGACAAACTGAAAGGCTTTGGAGTAGTCAACAAAGACTGATTTCACTAATTAATTGCTTGGTATGTCAGTCACTTTGAATCGTCTTTTTGCCTTGTGACTAATTTTTAATGTCTCGGTTAGGTTAGGATAGGTTAGGTTAGGTTAGGTTAGGGTTAGGGTTAGGGTTAGGTTAGGTTAGGGTCAGGTCAGGTTAGGGTTAGGTTAGGTTAGGTTAGGTCAGGTTAGGGTTAGGTTAGGGTTAGGTTAGGTCAGGTCAGGTCAGGTTAGGTTAGGTTAGGTTAGGTTAGGTAAGGTTAGGTTAGGTTAGGTTAGGTTAAAAAAAAAAGAGATTTTTTTTCAGGTGAGGGCCAGTTAGGTTGTTTTTGTGGTACAGATTTAAGGTACAGTGACACATGGTACAGTGGCTTATGGTGAAGGTAGACAAGGCCTTCCTGCACCATTAGCACCATAGAGTACAGTGCTGTGGTACTGTAGCACTGAAATATTAAGCAAACACAAAAAAAAAAAAGATATTTTTTTTCAGGTGAGGGCCAGTTAGGTTGTTTTTGTGGTACAGTTTTAAGGTACAGTGACGCATGGTACAGTCGCTTATGGTGAAGGTAGACAAGGCCTTCCTGCACCATTAGCATCATAGGGTACAGTGATGTGGTATTGTAGCACTGAAATATTAAGAACACGAAAAAAAAAACGATATATTTTTTTTTAAGTGAGGGCCAGTTAGGTTAAGTTTTTGGGGTACAGTTTAAATGTACAGTGACGCATGGTATAGTGGCTTATGGTGCAGGTAGACAAGGCCTTCCTGCACCATTAGCACCACAGAGAGAGAGAGAGAGAGAGAGAGAGAGAGAGAGAGAGAGAGAGAGAGAGAGAGAGAGAGAGAGAGACTTAAGCAAACCTAACTAACTGAATTAATATAAACCTAACCTGATGGAAAGAAATAAAGAAAAAATAAAAGCTGCAACCGGCCTTACCTTTCTTGAGAAGCGTCTTTTTTATGTTTTTACATATTTCCCTGGTGGCAGACGCTACTAGCCGCCCCCTGGCGACACCCCTCGCCACCTCACACATGTACAGACCGACTGCCGCTTTAAAAAGCAACAAATTCACTCCTATATCAAGTCTGACTGGTGCGTTTGTTTACATTTCTCTGGGTCTCGGTCTGGACTCAGGCCTGCAGGATGGGAGAATGTTAGAAAACGAGAGATTTTCAGGCAAAACTAATATAAGTTAATGTTGTGATACAAAACTACAACCACTAATAATAATATACCTCATGTTTTAATAATGCACTTTTTCCTAACAGTATACTAAGGTAGAGAAACTGAAAGGCTTTGGAGTAGTCAAGAAAGACTGATTTCACTAATTAATTGCTCTGTATGTCAGTCACTTTGAATCGTCTTTTTGCCTTGTGACTAATTTTTAATGTCTCGGTTAGGTTAGGGTTAGGTTAGGGTTAGGGTTAGGGTTAGGGTTAGGTTAGGTTAGGTTAGGGTTAGGTTAGGTTAGGTTAGGTTAGGTTAGGGTTAGGTTAGTTAGGTTAGGTTAGGTTAGGTTAGGTTAGGTTAGGTTAGGGTTAGGTTAGGGTTAGGTTAGGTTAGGTTAGCCAGTCAGGCCAGGCCAGGCCAGGCCAGGCCAGGCCAGGCCAGGCCAGGCCAGGCCAGGCCAGGCCAGGCCAGGCCAGGCCAGGCCAGGCCAGGCCAGGCCAGGGCCAGGCCAGGCCAGGCCAGGCCAGGCCAGGCCAGGCCAGGCCAGGCCAGGCCAGGCCAGGCCAGGCCAGGCCAGGCCAGGCCAGGCCAGGCCAGGCCAGGCCAGGCCAGGGCCAGGCCAGGCCAGGCCAGGCCAGGCCAGGCCAGGCCAGGCCAGGCCAGGCCAGGCCAGGCCAGGCCAGGCCAGGCCAGGCCAGGCCAGGCCAGGCCAGGCCAGGCCAGGCCAGGCCAGGCCAGGCCAGGCCAGGCCAGGCCAGGCCAGGCCAGGCCAGGCCAGGCCAGGCCAGGCCAGGCCAGGCCAGGCCAGGCCAGGCCAGGCCAGGCCAGGCCAGGCCAGGCCAGGCCAGGCCAGGCCAGGCCAGGCCAGGCCAGGCCAGGCCAGGCCAGGCCAGGCCAGGCCAGGCCAGGCCAGGCCAGGCCAGGCCAGGCCAGGCCAGGGCCAGGCCAGGCCAGGCCAGGCCAGGCCAGGCCAGGCCAGGCCAGGCCAGGCCAGGCCAGGCCAGGCCAGGCCAGGCCAGGCCAGGCCAGGCCAGGCCAGGCCAGGCCAGGCCAGGCCAGGCCAGGCCAGGCCAGGCCAGGCCAGGCCAGGCCAGGCCAGGCCAGGGCCAGGCCAGGCCAGGCCAGGCCAGGCCAGGCCAGGCCAGGCCAGGCCAGGCCAGGCCAGGCCAGGCCAGGCCAGGCCAGGCCAGGCCAGGCCAGGCCAGGCCAGGCCAGGCCAGGCCAGGCCAGGCCAGGCCAGGCCAGGCCAGGCCAGGCCAGGCCAGGCCAGGCCAGGCCAGGCCAGGCCAGGCCAGGCCAGGCCAGGCCAGGCCAGGCCAGGGCCAGGCCAGGCCAGGCCAGGCCAGGCCAGGCCAGGCCAGGCCAGGCCAGGCCAGGCCAGGCCAGGCCAGGCCAGGCCAGGCCAGGCCAGGCCAGGCCAGGCCAGGCCAGGCCAGGGCCAGGCCAGGCCAGGCCAGGCCAGGCCAGGCCAGGCCAGGCCAGGCCAGGCCAGGCCAGGCCAGGCCAGGCCAGGCCAGGCCAGGCCAGGCCAGGCCAGGCCAGGCCAGGCCAGGCCAGGCCAGGCCAGGCCAGGCCAGGCCAGGCCAGGCCAGGCCAGGCCAGGCCAGGCCAGGCCAGGCCAGGCCAGGCCAGGCCAGGCCAGGCCAGGCCAGGCCAGGCCAGGCCAGGCCAGGCCAGGCCAGGCCAGGCCAGGCCAGGCCAGGCCAGGCCAGGCCAGGCCAGGCCAGGCCAGGCCAGGCCAGGCCAGGCCAGGCCAGGCCAGGCCAGGCCAGGCCAGGCCAGGCCAGGCCAGGCCAGGCCAGGCCAGGCCAGGCCAGGCCAGGCCAGGCCAGGCCAGGCCAGGCCAGGCCAGGCCAGGCCAGGCCAGGCCAGGCCAGGCCAGGCCAGGCCAGGCCAGGCCAGGCCAGGCCAGGCCAGGCCAGGCCAGGCCAGGCCAGGCCAGGCCAGGCCAGGCCAGGCCAGGCCAGGCCAGGCCAGGCCAGGCCAGGCCAGGCCAGGCCAGGCCAGGCCAGGCCAGGCCAGGCCAGGCCAGGCCAGGCCAGGCCAGGCCAGGCCAGGCCAGGCCAGGCCAGGCCAGGCCAGGCCAGGCCAGGCCAGGCCAGGCCAGGCCAGGCCAGGCCAGGCCAGGCCAGGCCAGGCCAGGCCAGGCCAGGCCAGGCCAGGCCAGGCCAGGCCAGGCCAGGCCAGGCCAGGCCAGGCCAGGCCAGGCCAGGCCAGGCCAGGCCAGGCCAGGCCAGGCCAGGCCAGGCCAGGCCAGGCCAGGCCAGGCCAGGCCAGGCCAGGCCAGGCCAGGCCAGGCCAGGCCAGGCCAGGCCAGGCCAGGCCAGGCCAGGCCAGGCCAGGCCAGGCCAGGGCCAGGCCAGGCCAGGCCAGGCCAGGCCAGGCCAGGCCAGGCCAGGCCAGGCCAGGCCAGGCCAGGCCAGGCCAGGCCAGGCCAGGCCAGGCCAGGCCAGGCCAGGCCAGGCCAGGCCAGGCCAGGCCAGGCCAGGCCAGGCCAGGCCAGGCCAGGCCAGGCCAGGCCAGGCCAGGCCAGGCCAGGCCAGGCCAGGCCAGGCCAGGCCAGGCCAGGCCAGGGCCAGGCCAGGCCAGGCCAGGCCAGGCCAGGCCAGGCCAGGCCAGGCCAGGCCAGGCCAGGCCAGGCCAGGCCAGGCCAGGCCAGGCCAGGCCAGGCCAGGCCAGGGCCAGGCCAGGCCAGGCCAGGCCAGGCCAGGCCAGGCCAGGCCAGGCCAGGCCAGGCCAGGCCAGGCCAGGCCAGGCCAGGCCAGGCCAGGCCAGGCCAGGCCAGGCCAGGCCAGGCCAGGCCAGGCCAGGCCAGGCCAGGCCAGGCCAGGCCAGGCCAGGCCAGGCCAGGCCAGGCCAGGCCAGGCCAGGCCAGGGCCAGGCCAGGCCAGGCCAGGCCAGGCCAGGCCAGGCCAGGCCAGGCCAGGCCAGGCCAGGCCAGGCCAGTTGTGTTGTGTTGTGTTG
>NW_026973837.1:32500-91186 GCF_035594125.1 Scylla paramamosain | reverse complement strand
TGGCTGGCCTGGCCTGGCCTGGCCTGGCCTGGCCTGTGGGCTGGCCTGGCCTGGCCTGGCCTGGCCTGGCCTGGCCTGGCCTGGCCTGGCCCTGGCCTAGGCCTGGCCTGGCCTGGCCTGGCCTGGCCTGGCCTGGCCTGGCCTGGCCTGACCTGGCCTGGCCTGGCCTGGCCTGGCCTGGCCTGGCCTGGCCCTGGCCTGGCCTGACGCTCTGGCCTGGCCTGGCCCTGGCCTGGCCTGGCCTGGCCTGGCCTGGCCTGGCCTGGCCTGGCCTGGCCTGGCCTGGCCTGGCCTGGCCTGGCCTGGCCTGGCCCTGGCCTGGCCTGGCCTGGCCTGGCCTGGCCTGGCCTGGCCTGGCCTGGCCTGGCCTGGCCTGGCCTGGCCTGGCCTGGCCTGGCCTGGCCTGGCCTGGCCTGGCCTGGCCTGGCCTGGCCTGGCCTGGCCTGGCCTGGCCTGGCCTGGCCTGGCCTGGCCTGGCCTGGCCACGGCCTGGCCTGGCCCTGGCCTGGCCTGGCCCTGGCCTGGCCTGGCCTGGCCTGGCCTGGCCTGGCCTGGCCTGGCCTGGCCCTGGCCTGGCCTGGCCTGGCCTGGCCTGGCCTGGCCTGGCCTGGCCTGGCCTGGCCTGGCCTGGCCTGGCCTGGCTGGCTGGCCCTGGCCTGGCCTGGCCTGGCCTGGCCTGGCCTGGCCCTGGCCTGGCCTGGCCTGGCCTGGCCTGGCCTGGCCTGGCCTGGCCTGGCCTGGCCCTGGCCTGGCCTGGCCTGGCCTGGCCTGGCCTGGCCTGGCCTGGCCTGGCCTGGCCTGGCCTGGCCCTGGCCTGGCCTGGCCCTGGCCTGGCCTGGCCTGGCCTGGCCTGGCCTGGCCTGGCCTGGCCTGGCCTGGGACTGGCCTGGCCTGGCCTGGCCTGGCCTGGCCTGGCCTGGCCTGGCCCAGGCCTGGCCTGGCCTGGCCTGGCCTGGCCTGGCCCTGGCCTGGCCTGGCCTGGCCTGGCCTGGCCCTGGCCTGGCCTGGCCTGGCCTGGCCTGGCCTGGCCTGGCCTGGCCTGGCCTGGCCTGGCCTGGCCTGGCCTGGCCTGGCCTGGCCTGGCCTGGCCTGGCCTGGCCTGGCCTGGCCTGGCCTGGCCTGGCCTGGCCTGGCCTGGCCCTGGCCTGGCCTGGCCTGGCCCTGGCCTGGCCTGGCCTGGCCTGGCCTGGCCTGGCCTGGCCTGACTGGCCTGGCCTGGCCTGGCCTGGCCTGGCCTGGCCTGTGCCTGGCCCTGGCCTGGCCTGGCCCTGGCCTGGCCTGGCCTGGCCTGGCCTGGCCTGGCCTGGCCTGGCCTGGCCTGGCCTGGCCTGGCCTGGCCTGGCCTGGCCTGGCCTGGCCTGGCCTGGCCTGGCCCTGGCCTGGCCTGGCCTGGCCTGGCCTGGCCTGGCCTGGCCTGGCCTGGCCTGGCCTGGCCTGGCCTGGCCTGGCCTGGCCTGGCCTGGCCTGGCCTGGCCTGGCCTGGCCTGGCCTGGCCTGGCCTGGCCTGGCCTGGCCCTGGCCTGGCCTGGCCTGGCCTGGCCCTGGCCTGGCCTGGCCTGGCCTGGCCTGGCCTGGCCTGGCCTGGCCTGGCCTGGCCTGGCCTGGCCTGGCCTGGCCTGGCCTGGCCTGGCCTGGCCTGGCCTGGCCTGGCCTGGCCTGGCCTGGCCTGGCCCTGGCCTGGCCTGGCCTGGCCTGGCCTGGCCTGGCCTGGCCTGGCCTGGCCTGGCCTGGCCTGGCCTGGCCTGGCCTGGCCTGGCCTGGCCTGGCCTGGCCTGGCCTGGCCTGGCCTGGCCTGGCCTGGCCTGGCCTGGGCCTGGCCTGGCCTGAGCTGGCCTGGCCTGGCCTGGCCTGGCCTGGCCTGGCCTGGCCTGGCCTGGCCTGGCCTGGCCTGGCCTGGCCTGGCCTGGCCTGGCCTGGCCTGGCCTGGCCTGGCCTGGCCTGGCCTGGCCTGGCCTGGCCTGGCCTGGCCTGGCCTGGCCTGGCCTGGCCTGGCCTGGCCTGGCCTGGCCTGGCCTGGCCTGGCCTGGCCTGGCCTGGCCTGGCCTGGCCTGGCCTGGCCTGGCCTGGCCTGGCCTGGCCTGGCCTGGCCTGGCCTGGCCTGGCCTGGCCTGGCCTGGCCTGGCCTGGCCTGGCCTGGCCTGGCCTGGCCTGGCCTGGCCTGGCCTGGCCTGGCCTGGCCTGGCCTGGCCTGGCCTGGCCTGGCCTGGCCTGGCCTGGCCTGGCCTGGCCTGGCCTGGCCTGGCCTGGCCTGGCCTGGCCTGGCCTGGCCTGGCCTGGCCTGGCCTGGCCTGGCCTGGCCTGGCCTGGCCTGGCCTGGCCTGGCCTGGCCTGGCCTGGCCTGGCCTGGCCTGGCCTGGCCTGGCCTGGCCTGGCCTGGGCCTGACTGGCCTGGCCTGGCCTGGCCTGGCCTGGCCTGGCCTGGCCTGGCCTGGCCTGGCCTGGCCTGGCCTGGCCTGGCCTGGCCTGGCCTGGCCTGGCCCTGGCCTGGCCTGGCCTGGCCTGGCCTGGCCTGGCCTGGCCTGGCCTGGCCTGGCCTGGCCTGGCCTGGCCTGGCCTGGCCTGGCCTGGCCCTGGCCTGGCCTGGCCTGGCCTGGCCTGGCCTGGCCTGGCCTGGCCTGGCCTGGCCTGGCCTGGCCTGGCCTGGCCTGGCCCTGGCCTGGCCTGGCCTGGCCTGGCCTGGCCTGGCCTGGCCTGGCCTGGCCCTGGCCTGGCCTGGCCTGGCCTGGCCTGGCCTGGCCTGGCCTGGCCTGGCCTGGCCTGGCCTGGCCTGGCCTGGCCTGGCCTGGCCTGGCCTGGCCTGGCCGGCCTGGGGCTTGGCCTGGCCTGGCCTGGCCCCTGGCCTGGCCTGGCCTGGCCTGGCCTGAGCCTGGCCTGGCCTGGCCTGGCCTGGCCTGGCCTGGCCTGGCCTGGCCTGGCCTGGCCTGGCCTGGCCTGGCCTGGCCTGGCCTGGCCTGGCCTGGCCTGGCCTGGCCTGGCCTGGCCTGGCCTGGCCTGGCCTGAGCCTGGCCTGGCCTGGCCTGGCCTGGCCTGGCCTGGCCTGGCCTGGCCTGGCCTGGCCTGGCCTGGCCTGGCCTGGCCTGGCCTGGCCTGGCCTGGCCTGGCCTGGCCTGGCCTGGCCTGGCCTGGCCCTGGCCTGGCCTGGCCTGGCCCTGGCCTGGCCTGGCCTGGCCTGGCCTGGCCTGGCCTGGCCTGACTGGCCTGGCCTGGCCTGGCCTGGCCTGGCCTGGCCTGGCCTGGCCTGGCCTGGCCTGGCCTGGCCTGGCCTGGCCTGGCCTGGCCTGGCCTGGCCTGGCCTGGCCTGGCCCTGGCCTGGCCTGGCCTGGCCTGGCCTGGCCTGGCCTGGCCTGGCCTGGCCTGGCCTGGCCTGGCCTGGCCTGGCCTGGCCTGGCCTGGCCCTGGCCCTGGCCCTGGCCTGGCCCTGGCTGGCCTGGCCTGGCCTGGCCTGGCCTGGCCTGGCCTGGCCCTGGCCTGGCCTGGCCTGGCCTGGCCTGGCCTGGCCTGGCCTGGCCTGGCCTGGCCTGGCCTGGCCTGGCCTGGCCTGGCCTGGCCTGGCCTGGCCTGGCCTGGCCTGGCCTGGCCTGGCCCTGGCCCTGGCCTGGCCTGGCCTGGCCTGGCCTGGCCTGGCCTGGCCTGGCCTGGCCTGGCCTGGCCTGGCCTGGCCTGGCCTGGCCTGGCCTGGCCTGGCCTGGCCTGGCCTGGCCTGGCCTGGACTGGCCTGGCCTGGCCTGACCTGGCCTGGCCCTGGCCTGGCCTGGCCTGGCCTGGCCTGGCCTGGCCTGGCCTGGCCTGGCCTGGCCTGGCCTGGCCTGGCCTGGCCTGGCCTGGCCTGGCCTGGCCTGGCCCTGGCCTGGCCTGGCCTGGCCTGGCCTGGCCTGGCCTGGCCTGGCCTGGCCTGGCCTGGCCTGGCCTGGCCTGGCCTGGCCTGGCCTGGCCTGGCCTGGCCTGGCCTGGCCTGGCCTGGCCTGGCCTGGCCTGGCCTGGCCTGGCCTGGCCTGGCCTGGCCTGGCCTGAGCCTGGCCTGGCCTGGCCTGGCCTGGCCTGGCCTGGCCTGGCCTGGCCTGGCCTGGCCTGGCCTGGCCCTGGCCTGGCCTGGCCTGGCCTGGCCTGGCCTGGCCTGGCCTGGCCTGGCCTGGCCTGGCCTGGCCTGGCCTGGCCTGGCCTGGCCTGGCCTGGCCTGGCCTGGCCTGGCCCTGGCCTGGCCTGGCCTGGCCTGGCCTGGCCCTGGCCTGGCCTGGCCTGGCCTGGCCTGGCCTGGCCCTGGCCTGGCCTGGCCTGGCCTGGCCTGGCCTGGCCTGGCCCTGGCCCTGGCCTGGCCTGGCCTGGCCTGGCCTGGCCCTGGCCTGGCCTGGCCTGGCCTGGCCTGGCCTGGCCTGGCCTGGCCTGGCCTGGGCCTGGCTCGGCCTGGCCTGGCCTGGCCTGGCCTGGCCTGGCCTGGCTCTGGCCTGGCCTGGCCTGGCCTGGCCTGGCCTGGCCTGGCCTGGCCTGGCCCTGGCCTGGCCTGGCCTGGCCTGGCCTGGCCTGGCCTGGCCTGGCCTGGCCTGGCCTGGCTGGCCTGGCCTGGCCTGGCCTGGCCTGGCCTGGCCTGGCCTGGCCTGGCCTGGCCTGGCCTGGCCTGGCCTGGCCTGGCCTGGCCTGGCCTGGCCTGGCCTGGCCTGGCCTGGCCTGGCCTGGCCTGGCCTGGCCTGGCCTGGCCTGGCCTGGCCTGGCCTGGCCTGGCCTGGCCTGGCCTGGCCTGGCCTGAGCCTGGCCTGGCCTGGCCTGGCCTGGCCTGACCTGGCCTGGCCTGGCCTGGCCTGGCCTGGCCTGGCCTGGCCTGGCCTGGCCTGGCCTGGCATGGCCTGGCCTGAGCTGGCCTGGCCTGGCCTGGCCCTGGCCTGGCCTGGCCTGGCCTGGCCTGGCCTGGCCTGGCCTGGCCACGGCCTGGCCTGGGCTGGCCTGGCCTGGCCTGGCCTGGCCTGGCCTGGCCTGGCCTGGCCTGGCCTGGCCTGGCCTGGCCAGGCCTGGCCTGGCCTGGCCTGGCCTGGCCTGGCCTGGCCTGGCCTGGCCTGGCCTGGCCTGGCCTGGCCTGGCCTGGCCTGGCCTGGCCTGGCCTGGCCTGGCCTGGCCTGGCCTGGCCTGGCCTGGCCTGGCCTGGCCTGGCCTGGCCTGGCCTGGCCTGGCCTGGCCTGGCCTGGCCTGGCCTGGCCTGGCCTGGCCTGGCCTGGCCTGAACTTGGCTGGCCTGGCCTGGCCTGGCCTGGCCTGGCCTGGCCTGGCCTGGCCTGGCCTGGCCTGGCCTGGCCTGGCCTGGCCTGGCCTGGCCTGGCCTGGCCACAGGCCTGGCCTGGCCTGGCCTGGCCTGGCCTGGCCTGGCCTGGCCTGGCCTGGCCTGGCCTGGCCTGGCCTGGCCTGGCCTGGCCTGGCCTGGCCTGGCCTGGCCTGGCCTGGCCTGGCCTGGCCTGGCCTGGCCTGGCCTGGCCTGGCCTGACCTGGCCTGGCCTGGCCTGGCCTGGCCTGACCTGGCCTGGCCTGGCCTGGCCTGGCCTGGCCTGGCCTGGCCTGGCCTGGCCTGGCCTGGCCTGGCCTGGCCTGGCCTGGCCTGGCCTGGCCTGACACAGCCTGGCCTGGCCTCGGCTCGGCTGGCCTGGCCTGGCCTGTACACGGCCTGAGCCTGGCCTGGCCTGGCCTGGCCTGGCCTGGCCTGGCCTGGCCTGGCCTGGCCTGGCCTGGCCTGGCCTGGCCTGGCCTGGCCTGGCCTGGCCTGGCCTGGCCTGGCCTGAGCTGGCCTGGCCTGGCCTGGCCTGGCCTGGCCTGGCCTGGCCTGGCCTGGCCTGGCCTGGCCTGGCCTGGCCTGGCCTGGCCTGGCCTGGCCTGGCCTGGCCTGGCCTGGCCTGGCCTGGCCTGGCCTGGCCTGGCCTGGCCTGGCCTGGCCTGGCCTGGCCTGGCCTGGCCTGGCCTGGCCTGGCCTGGCCTGGCCTGGCCTGGCCTGGCCTGGCCTGGCCTGGCCTGGCCTGGCCTGGCCTGGCCTGGCC
Organism: Scylla paramamosain; assembly: GCF_035594125.1. Classification (NCBI taxonomy): domain Eukaryota; kingdom Metazoa; phylum Arthropoda; class Malacostraca; order Decapoda; family Portunidae; genus Scylla; species Scylla paramamosain. The sequence goes on along the minus strand of NW_026973837.1, from coordinate 85,176 downwards.
TGGCCTGGCCTGGCCTGGCCTGGCCTGGCCTGGCCTGGCCTGGCCTGGCCTGGCCTGGCCTGGCCTGGCCTGGCCTGGCCTGGCCTGGCCTGGCCTGGCCTGGCCTGGCCTGGCCTGGCCTGGCCACGGCCTGGCCTGGCCTGGCCTGGCCTGGCCTGGCCTGGCCTGGCCTGGCCTGGCCTGGCCTGGCCTGGCCTGGCCTGGCCTGGCCTGGCCTGGCCTGGCCTGGCCTGGCCTGGCCTGGCCTGGCCTGGCCTGGCCTGGCCTGGCCTGGCCTGGCCTGGCCTGGCCTGGCCTGGCCTGGCCTGGCCTGGCCTGGCCTGGCCTGGCCTGGCCTGGCCTGGCCTGGCCTGGCCTGGCCTGGCCTGGCCTGGCCTGGCCTGGCCTGGCCTGGCCTGGCCTGGCCTGGCCTGGCCTGGCCTGGCCTGGCCTGGCCTGGCCTGGCCTGGCCTGGCCTGGCCTGGCCTGGCCTGGCCTGGCCTGAGCCTGGCCTGGCCTGGCCTGGCCTGGCCTGGCCTGGCCTGGCCTGGCCTGGCCTGGCCTGGCAGGCCCTGGCCTGGCCTGGCCTGGCCTGGCCTGGCCTGGCCTGGCCTGGCCTGGCCTGGCCTGGCCTGGCCTGGCCTGGCCTGGCCTGGCCTGGCCTGGCCTGGCCTGGCCTGGCCTGGCCTGGCCTGGCCTGGCCTGGCCTGGCCTGGCCTGGCCTGGCCTGGCCTGGCCTGGCCTGGCCTGGCCTGGCCTGGCCTGGCCTGGCCTGGCCTGGCCTGGCCTGGCCTGGCCTGGCCTGGCCTGGCCTGGCCTGGCCTGGCCTGGCCTGGCCTGGCCTGGCCTGGCCTGGCCTGGCCTGGCCTGGCCTGGCCTGTGCCTGGCCTGGCCTGGCCTGGCCTGGCCTGGCCTGGCCTGGCCTGGCCTGGCCTGGCCTGGCCTGGCCTGGCCTGGCCTGGCCTGGCCTGGCCTGGCCTGGCCTGGCCTGGCCTGGCCTGGCCTGGCCTGGCCTGGCCTGGCCTGGCCTGGCCTGGCCTGGCCTGGCCTGGCCTGGCCTGGCCTGGCCTGGCCTGGCCTGGCCTGGCCTGGCCTGGCCTGGCCTGGCCTGGCCTGGCCTGGCCTGGCCTGGCCTGGCCTGGCCTGGCCTGGCCTGGCCTGGCCTGGCCTGGCCTGGCCTGGCCTGGCCTGGCCTGGCCTGGCCTGGCCTGGCCTGGCCTGGCCTGGCCTGGCCTGGCCTGGCCTGGCCTGGCCTGGCCTGGCCTGGCCTGGCCTGGCCTGGCCTGGCCTGGCCTGGCCTGGCCTGGCCTGGCCTGGCCTGGCCTGGCCTGGCCTGGCCTGGCCTGGCCTGGCCTGGCCTGGCCTGGCCTGGCCTGGCCTGGCCTGGCCTGGCCTGGCCTGGCCTGGCCTGGCCTGGCCTGGCCTGGCCTGGCCTGGCCTGGCCTGGCCTGGCCTGGCCTGGCCTGGCCTGGCCTGGCCTGGCCTGGCCTGGCCTGGCCTGGCCTGGCCTGGCCTGGCCTGGCCTGGCCTGGCCTGGCCTGGCCTGGCCTGGCCCTGGCCTGGCCTGGCCTGGCCTGGCCTGGCCTGGCCTGGCCTGGCCTGGCCTGGCCTGGCCTGGCCTGGCCTGGCCTGGCCTGGCCTGGCCTGGCCTGGCCTGGCCTGGCCTGGCCTGGCCTGGCCTGGCCTGGCCTGGCCTGGCCTGGCCTGGCCCTGGCCTGGCCTGGCCTGGCCTGGCCTGGCCTGGCCTGGCCTGGCCTGGCCTGGCCTGGCCTGGCCTGGCCTGGCCTGGCCTGGCCTGGCCTGGCCTGGCCTGGCCTGGCCTGGCCTGGCCTGGCCTGGCCTGGCCCTGGCCTGGCCTGGCCTGGCCTGGCCTGGCCTGGCCTGGCCTGGCCTGGCCTGGCCTGGCCTGGCCTGGCCTGGCCTGGCCTGGCCTGGCCTGGCCTGGCCTGGCCTGGCCTGGCCTGGCCTGGCCTGGCCTGGCCTGGCCTGGCCTGGCCTGGCCTGGCCTGGCCTGGCCTGGCCTGGCCTGGCCTGGCCTGGCCTGGCCTGGCCTGGCCTGGCCTGGCCTGGCCTGGCCTGGCCTGGCCTGGCCTGGCCTGGCCTGGCCTGGCCTGGCCTGGCCTGGCCTGGCCTGGCCTGGCCTGGCCTGGCCTGGCCTGGCCTGGCCTGGCCTGGCCTGGCCTGGCCTGGCCTGGCCTGGCCTGGCCTGGCCTGGCCTGGCCTGGCCTGGCCTGGCCTGGCCTGGCCTGGCCTGGCCTGGCCTGGCCTGGCCTGGCCTGGCCCTGGCCTGGCCTGGCCTGGCCTGGCCTGGCCTGGCCTGGCCTGGCCTGGCCTGGCCTGGCCTGGCCTGGCCTGGCCTGGCCTGGCCTGGCCTGGCCTGGCCTGGCCTGGCCTGGCCTGGCCTGGCCTGGCCTGGCCTGGCCTGGCCTGGCCTGGCCTGGCCTGGCCTGGCCTGGCCTGGCCTGGCCTGGCCTGGCCTGGCCTGGCCTGGCCTGGCCTGGCCTGGCCTGGCCTGGCCTGGCCTGGCCTGGCCTGGCCTGGCCTGGCCTGGCCTGGCCTGGCCTGGCCTGGCCTGGCCTGGCCTGGCCTGGCCTGGCCTGGCCTGGCCTGGCCTGGCCTGGCCTGGCCTGGCCTGGCCTGGCCTGGCCTGGCCTGGCCTGGCCTGGCCTGGCCTGGCCTGGCCTGGCCTGGCCTGGCCCTGGCCTGGCCTGGCCTGGCCTGGCCTGGCCTGGCCTGGCCCTGGCCTGGCCTGGCCTGGCCTGGCCTGGCCTGGCCTGGCCTGGCCTGGCCTGGCCTGGCCTGGCCTGGCCCTGGCCTGGCCTGGCCTGGCCTGGCCTGGCCTGGCCTGGCCTGGCCTGGCCTGGCCTGGCCTGGCCTGGCCTGGCCTGGCCTGGCCTGGCCTGGCCTGGCCTGGCCCTGGCCTGGCCTGGCCTGGCCTGGCCTGGCCTGGCCTGGCCTGGCCTGGCCTGGCCTGGCCTGGCCTGGCCTGGCCTGGCCTGGCCTGGCCTGGCCTGGCCTGGCCTGGCCTGGCCTGGCCTGGCCTGGCCTGGCCTGGCCTGGCCTGGCCTGGCCTGGCCTGGCCTGGCCTGGCCTGGCCTGGCCTGGCCTGGCCTGGCCTGGCCTGGCCTGGCCTGGCCTGGCCTGGCCTGGCCTGGCCTGGCCTGGCCTGGCCTGGCCTGGCCTGGCCTGGCCTGGCCTGGCCTGGCCTGGCCTGGCCTGGCCTGGCCTGGCCTGGCCTGGCCTGGCCTGGCCTGGCCTGGCCTGGCCTGGCCTGGCCTGGCCTGGCCTGGCCTGGCCTGGCCTGGCCTGGCCTGGCCTGGCCTGGCCTGGCCTGGCCTGGCCTGGCCTGGCCTGGCCTGGCCTGGCCTGGCCTGGCCTGGCCTGGCCTGGCCTGGCCTGGCCTGGCCTGGCCTGGCCTGGCCTGGCCTGGCCTGGCCTGGCCTGGCCTGGCCTGGCCTGGCCTGGCCTGGCCTGGCCTGGCCTGGCCTGGCCTGGCCTGGCCTGGCCTGGCCTGGCCTGGCCTGGCCTGGCCTGGCCTGGCCTGGCCTGGCCTGGCCTGGCCTGGCCTGGCCTGGCCTGGCCTGGCCTGGCCTGGCCTGGCCTGGCCTGGCCTGGCCTGGCCTGGCCTGGCCTGGCCTGGCCTGGCCTGGCCTGGCCTGGCCTGGCCTGGCCTGGCCTGGCCTGGCCTGGCCTGGCCTGGCCTGGCCTGGCCTGGCCTGGCCTGGCCTGGCCTGGCCTGGCCTGGCCTGGCCTGGCCTGGCCTGGCCTGGCCTGGCCTGGCCTGGCCTGGCCTGGCCTGGCCTGGCCTGGCCTGGCCTGGCCTGGCCTGGCCTGGCCTGGCCTGGCCTGGCCTGGCCTGGCCTGGCCTGGCCTGGCCTGGCCTGGCCTGGCCTGGCCTGGCCTGGCCTGGCCTGGCCTGGCCTGGCCTGGCCTGGCCTGGCCTGGCCTGGCCTGGCCTGGCCTGGCCTGGCCTGGCCTGGCCTGGCCTGGCCTGGCCTGGCCTGGCCTGGCCTGGCCTGGCCTGGCCTGGCCTGGCCTGGCCTGGCCTGGCCTGGCCTGGCCTGGCCTGGCCTGGCCTGGCCTGGCCTGGCCTGGCCTGGCCTGGCCTGGCCTGGCCTGGCCTGGCCTGGCCTGGCCTGGCCTGGCCTGGCCTGGCCTGGCCTGGCCTGGCCTGGCCTGGCCTGGCCTGGCCTGGCCTGGCCTGGCCTGGCCTGGCCTGGCCTGGCCTGGCCTGGCCTGGCCTGGCCTGGCCTGGCCTGGCCTGGCCTGGCCTGGCCTGGCCTGGCCTGGCCTGGCCTGGCCTGGCCTGGCCTGGCCTGGCCTGGCCTGGCCTGGCCTGGCCTGGCCTGGCCTGGCCTGGCCTGGCCTGGCCTGGCCTGGCCTGGCCTGGCCTGGCCTGGCCTGGCCTGGCCTGGCCTGGCCTGGCCTGGCCTGGCCTGGCCTGGCCTGGCCTGGCCTGGCCTGGCCTGGCCTGGCCTGGCCTGGCCTGGCCTGGCCTGGCCTGGCCTGGCCTGGCCTGGCCTGGCCTGGCCTGGCCTGGCCTGGCCTGGCCTGGCCTGGCCTGGCCTGGCCTGGCCTGGCCTGGCCTGGCCTGGCCTGGCCTGGCCTGGCCTGGCCTGGCCTGGCCTGGCCTGGCCTGGCCTGGCCTGGCCTGGCCTGGCCTGGCCTGGCCTGGCCTGGCCTGGCCTGGCCTGGCCTGGCCTGGCCTGGCCTGGCCTGGCCTGGCCTGGCCTGGCCTGGCCTGGCCTGGCCTGGCCTGGCCTGGCCTGGCCTGGCCTGGCCTGGCCTGGCCTGGCCTGGCCTGGCCTGGCCTGGCCTGGCCTGGCCTGGCCTGGCCTGGCCTGGCCTGGCCTGGCCTGGCCTGGCCTGGCCTGGCCTGGCCTGGCCCTGGCCTGGCCTGGCCTGGCCTGGCCTGGCCTGGCCTGGCCTGGCCTGGCCTGGCCTGGCCTGGCCTGGCCTGGCCTGGCCTGGCCTGGCCTGGCCTGGCCTGGCCTGGCCTGGCCTGGCCTGGCCTGGCCTGGCCTGGCCTGGCCTGGCCTGGCCTGGCCTGGCCTGGCCTGGCCTGGCCTGGCCTGGCCTGGCCTGGCCTGGCCTGGCCTGGCCTGGCCTGGCCTGGCCTGGCCTGGCCTGGCCTGGCCTGGCCTGGCCTGGCCTGGCCTGGCCTGGCCCTGGCCTGGCCTGGCCTGGCCTGGCCTGGCCTGGCCTGGCCTGGCCTGGCCTGGCCTGGCCTGGCCTGGCCTGGCCTGGCCTGGCCTGGCCTGGCCTGGCCTGGCCTGGCCTGGCCTGGCCTGGCCTGGCCTGGCCTGGCCTGGCCTGGCCTGGCCTGGCCTGGCCTGGCCTGGCCTGGCCTGGCCTGGCCTGGCCTGGCCTGGCCTGGCCTGGCCCTGGCCTGGCCTGGCCTGGCCTGGCCTGGCCTGGCCTGGCCTGGCCTGGCCTGGCCTGGCCTGGCCTGGCCTGGCCTGGCCTGGCCTGGCCTGGCCTGGCCTGGCCTGGCCTGGCCTGGCCTGGCCTGGCCTGGCCTGGCCTGGCCTGGCCTGGGCCTGGCCTGGCCTGGCCTGGCCTGGCCTGGCCTGGCCTGGCCTGGCCTGGCCTGGCCTGGCCTGGCCTGGCCTGGCCTGGCCTGGCCTGGCCTGGCCTGGCCTGGCCTGGCCTGGCCTGGCCTGGCCTGGCCTGGCCTGGCCTGGCCTGGCCTGGCCTGGCCTGGCCTGGCCTGGCCTGGCCTGGCCTGGCCTGGCCTGGCCTGGCCTGGCCTGGCCTGGCCTGGCCTGGCCTGGCCTGGCCTGGCCTGGCCTGGCCTGGCCTGGCCTGGCCTGGCCTGGCCTGGCCTGGCCTGGCCTGGCCTGGCCTGGCCTGGCCTGGCCTGGCCTGGCCTGGCCTGGCTGGCCTGGCCTGGCCTGGCCTGGCCTGGCCTGGCCTGGCCTGGCCTGGCCTGGCCTGGCCTGGCCTGGCCTGGCCTGGCCTGGCCTGGCCTGGCCTGGCCTGGCCTGGCCTGGCCTGGCCTGGCCTGGCCTGGCCTGGCCTGGCCTGGCCTGGCCTGGCCTGGCCTGGCCTGGCCTGGCCTGGCCTGGCCTGGCCTGGCCTGGCCTGGCCTGGCCTGGCCTGGCCTGGCCTGGCCTGGCCTGGCCTGGCCTGGCCTGGCCTGGCCTGGCCTGGCCTGGCCTGGCCTGGCCTGGCCTGGCCTGGCCTGGCCTGGCCTGGCCTGGCCTGGCCTGGCCTGGCCTGGCCTGGCCTGGCCTGGCCTGGCCTGGCCTGGCCTGGCCTGGCCTGGCCTGGCCTGGCCTGGCCTGGCCTGGCCTGGCCTGGCCTGGCCTGGCCTGGCCTGGCCTGGCCTGGCCTGGCCTGGCCTGGCCTGGCCTGGCCTGGCCTGGCCTGGCCTGGCCTGGCCTGGCCTGGCCTGGCCTGGCCTGGCCTGGCCTGGCCTGGCCTGGCCTGGCCTGGCCTGGCCTGGCCTGGCCTGGCCTGGCCTGGCCTGGCCTGGCCTGGCCTGGCCTGGCCTGGCCTGGCCTGGCCTGGCCTGGCCTGGCCTGGCCTGGCCTGGCCTGGCCTGGCCTGGCCTGGCCTGGCCTGGCCTGGCCTGGCCTGGCCTGGCCTGGCCTGGCCTGGCCTGGCCTGGCCTGGCCTGGCCTGGCCTGGCCTGGCCTGGCCTGGCCTGGCCTGGCCTGGCCTGGCCTGGCCTGGCCTGGCCTGGCCTGGCCTGGCCTGGCCTGGCCTGGCCTGGCCTGGCCTGGCCTGGCCTGGCCTGGCCTGGCCTGGCCTGGCCTGGCCTGGCCTGGCCTGGCCTGGCCTGGCCTGGCCTGGCCTGGCCTGGCCTGGCCTGGCCTGGCCTGGCCTGGCCTGGCCTGGCCTGGCCTGGCCTGGCCTGGCCTGGCCTGGCCTGGCCTGGCCTGGCCTGGCCTGGCCTGGCCTGGCCTGGCCTGGCCTGGCCTGGCCTGGCCTGGCCTGGCCTGGCCTGGCCTGGCCTGGCCTGGCCTGGCCTGGCCTGGCCTGGCCTGGCCTGGCCTGGCCTGGCCTGGCCTGGCCTGGCCTGGCCTGGCCTGGCCTGGCCTGGCCTGGCCTGGCCTGGCCTGGCCTGGCCTGGCCTGGCCTGGCCTGGCCTGGCCTGGCCTGGCCTGGCCTGGCCTGGCCTGGCCTGGCCTGGCCTGGCCTGGCCTGGCCTGGCCTGGCCTGGCCTGGCCTGGCCTGGCCTGGCCTGGCCTGGCCTGGCCTGGCCTGGCCTGGCCTGGCCTGGCCTGGCCTGGCCTGGCCTGGCCTGGCCTGGCCTGGCCTGGCCTGGCCTGGCCTGGCCTGGCCTGGCCTGGCCTGGCCTGGCCTGGCCTGGCCTGGCCTGGCCTGGCCTGGCCTGGCCTGGCCTGGCCTGGCCTGGCCTGGCCTGGCCTGGCCTGGCCTGGCCTGGCCTGGCCTGGCCTGGCCTGGCCTGGCCTGGCCTGGCCTGGCCTGGCCTGGCCTGGCCTGGCCTGGCCTGGCCTGGCCTGGCCTGGCCTGGCCTGGCCTGGCCTGGCCTGGCCTGGCCTGGCCTGGCCTGGCCTGGCCTGGCCTGGCCTGGCCTGGCCTGGCCTGGCCTGGCCTGGCCTGGCCTGGCCTGGCCTGGCCTGGCCTGGCCTGGCCTGGCCTGGCCTGGCCTGGCCTGGCCTGGCCTGGCCTGGCCTGGCCTGGCCTGGCCTGGCCTGGCCTGGCCTGGCCTGGCCTGGCCTGGCCTGGCCTGGCCTGGCCTGGCCTGGCCTGGCCTGGCCTGGCCTGGCCTGGCCTGGCCTGGCCTGGCCTGGCCTGGCCTGGCCTGGCCTGGCCTGGCCTGGCCTGGCCTGGCCTGGCCTGGCCTGGCCTGGCCTGGCCTGGCCTGGCCTGGCCTGGCCTGGCCTGGCCTGGCCTGGCCTGGCCTGGCCTGGCCTGGCCTGGCCTGGCCTGGCCTGGCCTGGCCTGGCCTGGCCTGGCCTGGCCTGGCCTGGCCTGGCCTGGCCTGGCCTGGCCTGGCCTGGCCTGGCCTGGCCTGGCCTGGCCTGGCCTGGCCTGGCCTGGCCTGGCCTGGCCTGGCCTGGCCTGGCCTGGCCTGGCCTGGCCTGGCCTGGCCTGGCCTGGCCTGGCCTGGCCTGGCCTGGCCTGGCCTGGCCTGGCCTGGCCTGGCCTGGCCTGGCCTGGCCTGGCCTGGCCTGGCCTGGCCTGGCCTGGCCTGGCCTGGCCTGGCCTGGCCTGGCCTGGCCTGGCCTGGCCTGGCCTGGCCTGGCCTGGCCTGGCCTGGCCTGGCCTGGCCTGGCCTGGCCTGGCCTGGCCTGGCCTGGCCTGGCCTGGCCTGGCCTGGCCTGGCCTGGCCTGGCCTGGCCTGGCCTGGCCTGGCCTGGCCTGGCCTGGCCTGGCCTGGCCTGGCCTGGCCTGGCCTGGCCTGGCCTGGCCTGGCCTGGCCTGGCCTGGCCTGGCCTGGCCTGGCCTGGCCTGGCCTGGCCTGGCCTGGCCTGGCCTGGCCTGGCCTGGCCTGGCCTGGCCTGGCCTGGCCTGGCCTGGCCTGGCCTGGCCTGGCCTGGCCTGGCCTGGCCTGGCCTGGCCTGGCCTGGCCTGGCCTGGCCTGGCCTGGCCTGGCCTGGCCTGGCCTGGCCTGGCCTGGCCTGGCCTGGCCTGGCCTGGCCTGGCCTGGCCTGGCCTGGCCTGGCCTGGCCTGGCCTGGCCTGGCCTGGCCTGGCCTGGCCTGGCCTGGCCTGGCCTGGCCTGGCCTGGCCTGGCCTGGCCTGGCCTGGCCTGGCCTGGCCTGGCCTGGCCTGGCCTGGCCTGGCCTGGCCTGGCCTGGCCTGGCCTGGCCTGGCCTGGCCTGGCCTGGCCTGGCCTGGCCTGGCCTGGCCTGGCCTGGCCTGGCCTGGCCTGGCCTGGCCTGGCCTGGCCTGGCCTGGCCTGGCCTGGCCTGGCCTGGCCTGGCCTGGCCTGGCCTGGCCTGGCCTGGCCTGGCCTGGCCTGGCCTGGCCTGGCCTGGCCTGGCCTGGCCTGGCCTGGCCTGGCCTGGCCTGGCCTGGCCTGGCCTGGCCTGGCCTGGCCTGGCCTGGCCTGGCCTGGCCTGGCCTGGCCTGGCCTGGCCTGGCCTGGCCTGGCCTGGCCTGGCCTGGCCTGGCCTGGCCTGGCCTGGCCTGGCCTGGCCTGGCCTGGCCTGGCCTGGCCTGGCCTGGCCTGGCCTGGCCTGGCCTGGCCTGGCCTGGCCTGGCCTGGCCTGGCCTGGCCTGGCCTGGCCTGGCCTGGCCTGGCCTGGCCTGGCCTGGCCTGGCCTGGCCTGGCCTGGCCTGGCCTGGCCTGGCCTGGCCTGGCCTGGCCTGGCCTGGCCTGGCCTGGCCTGGCCTGGCCTGGCCTGGCCTGGCCTGGCCTGGCCTGGCCTGGCCTGGCCTGGCCTGGCCTGGCCTGGCCTGGCCTGGCCTGGCCTGGCCTGGCCTGGCCTGGCCTGGCCTGGCCTGGCCTGGCCTGGCCTGGCCTGGCCTGGCCTGGCCTGGCCTGGCCTGGCCTGGCCTGGCCTGGCCTGGCCTGGCCTGGCCTGGCCTGGCCTGGCCTGGCCTGGCCTGGCCTGGCCTGGCCTGGCCTGGCCTGGCCTGGCCTGGCCTGGCCTGGCCTGGCCTGGCCTGGCCTGGCCTGGCCTGGCCTGGCCTGGCCTGGCCTGGCCTGGCCTGGCCTGGCCTGGCCTGGCCTGGCCTGGCCTGGCCTGGCCTGGCCTGGCCTGGCCTGGCCTGGCCTGGCCTGGCCTGGCCTGGCCTGGCCTGGCCTGGCCTGGCCTGGCCTGGCCTGGCCTGGCCTGGCCTGGCCTGGCCTGGCCTGGCCTGGCCTGGCCTGGCCTGGCCTGGCCTGGCCTGGCCTGGCCTGGCCTGGCCTGGCCTGGCCTGGCCTGGCCTGGCCTGGCCTGGCCTGGCCTGGCCTGGCCTGGCCTGGCCTGGCCTGGCCTGGCCTGGCCTGGCCTGGCCTGGCCTGGCCTGGCCTGGCCTGGCCTGGCCTGGCCTGGCCTGGCCTGGCCTGGCCTGGCCTGGCCTGGCCTGGCCTGGCCTGGCCTGGCCTGGCCTGGCCTGGCCTGGCCTGGCCTGGCCTGGCCTGGCCTGGCCTGGCCTGGCCTGGCCTGGCCTGGCCTGGCCTGGCCTGGCCTGGCCTGGCCTGGCCTGGCCTGGCCTGGCCTGGCCTGGCCTGGCCTGGCCTGGCCTGGCCTGGCCTGGCCTGGCCTGGCCTGGCCTGGCCTGGCCTGGCCTGGCCTGGCCTGGCCTGGCCTGGCCTGGCCTGGCCTGGCCTGGCCTGGCCTGGCCTGGCCTGGCCTGGCCTGGCCTGGCCTGGCCTGGCCTGGCCTGGCCTGGCCTGGCCTGGCCTGGCCTGGCCTGGCCTGGCCTGGCCTGGCCTGGCCTGGCCTGGCCTGGCCTGGCCTGGCCTGGCCTGGCCTGGCCTGGCCTGGCCTGGCCTGGCCTGGCCTGGCCTGGCCTGGCCTGGCCTGGCCTGGCCTGGCCTGGCCTGGCCTGGCCTGGCCTGGCCTGGCCTGGCCTGGCCTGGCCTGGCCTGGCCTGGCCTGGCCTGGCCTGGCCTGGCCTGGCCTGGCCTGGCCTGGCCTGGCCTGGCCTGGCCTGGCCTGGCCTGGCCTGGCCTGGCCTGGCCTGGCCTGGCCTGGCCTGGCCTGGCCTGGCCTGGCCTGGCCTGGCCTGGCCTGGCCTGGCCTGGCCTGGCCTGGCCTGGCCTGGCCTGGCCTGGCCTGGCCTGGCCTGGCCTGGCCTGGCCTGGCCTGGCCTGGCCTGGCCTGGCCTGGCCTGGCCTGGCCTGGCCTGGCCTGGCCTGGCCTGGCCTGGCTGGCCTGGCCTGGCCTGGCCTGGCCTGGCCTGGCCTGGCCTGGCCTGGCCTGGCCTGGCCTGGCCTGGCCTGGCCTGGCCTGGCCTGGCCTGGCCTGGCCTGGCCTGGCCTGGCCTGGCCTGGCCTGGCCTGGCCTGGCCTGGCCTGGCCTGGCCTGGCCTGGCCTGGCCTGGCCTGGCCTGGCCTGGCCTGGCCTGGCCTGGCCTGGCCTGGCCTGGCCTGGCCTGGCCTGGCCTGGCCTGGCCTGGCCTGGCCTGGCCTGGCCTGGCCTGGCCTGGCCTGGCCTGGCCTGGCCTGGCCTGGCCTGGCCTGGCCTGGCCTGGCCTGGCCTGGCCTGGCCTGGCCTGGCCTGGCCTGGCCTGGCCTGGCCTGGCCTGGCCTGGCCTGGCCTGGCCTGGCCTGGCCTGGCCTGGCCTGGCCTGGCCTGGCCTGGCCTGGCCTGGCCTGGCCTGGCCTGGCCTGGCCTGGCCTGGCCTGGCCTGGCCTGGCCTGGCCTGGCCTGGCCTGGCCTGGCCTGGCCTGGCCTGGCCTGGCCTGGCCTGGCCTGGCCTGGCCTGGCCTGGCCTGGCCTGGCCTGGCCTGGCCTGGCCTGGCCTGGCCTGGCCTGGCCTGGCCTGGCCTGGCCTGGCCTGGCCTGGCCTGGCCTGGCCTGGCCTGGCCTGGCCTGGCCTGGCCTGGCCTGGCCTGGCCTGGCCTGGCCTGGCCTGGCCTGGCCTGGCCTGGCCTGGCCTGGCCTGGCCTGGCCTGGCCTGGCCTGGCCTGGCCTGGCCTGGCCTGGCCTGGCCTGGCCTGGCCTGGCCTGGCCTGGCCTGGCCTGGCCTGGCCTGGCCTGGCCTGGCCTGGCCTGGCCTGGCCTGGCCTGGCCTGGCCTGGCCTGGCCTGGCCTGGCCTGGCCTGGCCTGGCCTGGCCTGGCCTGGCCTGGCCTGGCCTGGCCTGGCCTGGCCTGGCCTGGCCTGGCCTGGCCTGGCCTGGCCTGGCCTGGCCTGGCCTGGCCTGGCCTGGCCTGGCCTGGCCTGGCCTGGCCTGGCCTGGCCTGGCCTGGCCTGGCCTGGCCTGGCCTGGCCTGGCCTGGCCTGGCCTGGCCTGGCCTGGCCTGGCCTGGCCTGGCCTGGCCTGGCCTGGCCTGGCCTGGCCTGGCCTGGCCTGGCCTGGCCTGGCCTGGCCTGGCCTGGCCTGGCCTGGCCTGGCCTGGCCTGGCCTGGCCTGGCCTGGCCTGGCCTGGCCTGGCCTGGCCTGGCCTGGCCTGGCCTGGCCTGGCCTGGCCTGGCCTGGCCTGGCCTGGCCTGGCCTGGCCTGGCCTGGCCTGGCCTGGCCTGGCCTGGCCTGGCCTGGCCTGGCCTGGCCTGGCCTGGCCTGGCCTGGCCTGGCCTGGCCTGGCCTGGCCTGGCCTGGCCTGGCCTGGCCTGGCCTGGCCTGGCCTGGCCTGGCCTGGCCTGGCCTGGCCTGGCCTGGCCTGGCCTGGCCTGGCCTGGCCTGGCCTGGCCTGGCCTGGCCTGGCCTGGCCTGGCCTGGCCTGGCCTGGCCTGGCCTGGCCTGGCCTGGCCTGGCCTGGCCTGGCCTGGCCTGGCCTGGCCTGGCCTGGCCTGGCCTGGCCTGGCCTGGCCTGGCCTGGCCTGGCCTGGCCTGGCCTGGCCTGGCCTGGCCTGGCCTGGCCTGGCCTGGCCTGGCCTGGCCTGGCCTGGCCTGGCCTGGCCTGGCCTGGCCTGGCCTGGCCTGGCCTGGCCTGGCCTGGCCTGGCCTGGCCTGGCCTGGCCTGGCCTGGCCTGGCCTGGCCTGGCCTGGCCTGGCCTGGCCTGGCCTGGCCTGGCCTGGCCTGGCCTGGCCTGGCCTGGCCTGGCCTGGCCTGGCCTGGCCTGGCCTGGCCTGGCCTGGCCTGGCCTGGCCTGGCCTGGCCTGGCCTGGCCTGGCCTGGCCTGGCCTGGCCTGGCCTGGCCTGGCCTGGCCTGGCCTGGCCTGGCCTGGCCTGGCCTGGCCTGGCCTGGCCTGGCCTGGCCTGGCCTGGCCTGGCCTGGCCTGGCCTGGCCTGGCCTGGCCTGGCCTGGCCTGGCCTGGCCTGGCCTGGCCTGGCCTGGCCTGGCCTGGCCTGGCCTGGCCTGGCCTGGCCTGGCCTGGCCTGGCCTGGCCTGGCCTGGCCTGGCCTGGCCTGGCCTGGCCTGGCCTGGCCTGGCCTGGCCTGGCCTGGCCTGGCCTGGCCTGGCCTGGCCTGGCCTGGCCTGGCCTGGCCTGGCCTGGCCTGGCCTGGCCTGGCCTGGCCTGGCCTGGCCTGGCCTGGCCTGGCCTGGCCTGGCCTGGCCTGGCCTGGCCTGGCCTGGCCTGGCCTGGCCTGGCCTGGCCTGGCCTGGCCTGGCCTGGCCTGGCCTGGCCTGGCCTGGCCTGGCCTGGCCTGGCCTGGCCTGGCCTGGCCTGGCCTGGCCTGGCCTGGCCTGGCCTGGCCTGGCCTGGCCTGGCCTGGCCTGGCCTGGCCTGGCCTGGCCTGGCCTGGCCTGGCTGGCCTGGCCTGGCCTGGCCTGGCCTGGCCTGGCCTGGCCTGGCCTGGCCTGGCCTGGCCTGGCCTGGCCTGGCCTGGCCTGGCCTGGCCTGGCCTGGCCTGGCCTGGCCTGGCCTGGCCTGGCCTGGCCTGGCCTGGCCTGGCCTGGCCTGGCCTGGCCTGGCCTGGCCTGGCCTGGCCTGGCCTGGCCTGGCCTGGCCTGGCCTGGCCTGGCCTGGCCTGGCCTGGCCTGGCCTGGCCTGGCCTGGCCTGGCCTGGCCTGGCCTGGCCTGGCCTGGCCTGGCCTGGCCTGGCCTGGCCTGGCCTGGCCTGGCCTGGCCTGGCCTGGCCTGGCCTGGCCTGGCCTGGCCTGGCCTGGCCTGGCCTGGCCTGGCCTGGCCTGGCCTGGCCTGGCCTGGCCTGGCCTGGCCTGGCCTGGCCTGGCCTGGCCTGGCCTGGCCTGGCCTGGCCTGGCCTGGCCTGGCCTGGCCTGGCCTGGCCTGGCCTGGCCTGGCCTGGCCTGGCCTGGCCTGGCCTGGCCTGGCCTGGCCTGGCCTGGCCTGGCCTGGCCTGGCCTGGCCTGGCCTGGCCTGGCCTGGCCTGGCCTGGCCTGGCCTGGCCTGGCCTGGCCTGGCCTGGCCTGGCCTGGCCTGGCCTGGCCTGGCCTGGCCTGGCCTGGCCTGGCCTGGCCTGGCCTGGCCTGGCCTGGCCTGGCCTGGCCTGGCCTGGCCTGGCCTGGCCTGGCCTGGCCTGGCCTGGCCTGGCCTGGCCTGGCCTGGCCTGGCCTGGCCTGGCCTGGCCTGGCCTGGCCTGGCCTGGCCTGGCCTGGCCTGGCCTGGCCTGGCCTGGCCTGGCCTGGCCTGGCCTGGCCTGGCCTGGCCTGGCCTGGCCTGGCCTGGCCTGGCCTGGCCTGGCCTGGCCTGGCCTGGCCTGGCCTGGCCTGGCCTGGCCTGGCCTGGCCTGGCCTGGCCTGGCCTGGCCTGGCCTGGCCTGGCCTGGCCTGGCCTGGCCTGGCCTGGCCTGGCCTGGCCTGGCCTGGCCTGGCCTGGCCTGGCCTGGCCTGGCCTGGCCTGGCCTGGCCTGGCCTGGCCTGGCCTGGCCTGGCCTGGCCTGGCCTGGCCTGGCCTGGCCTGGCCTGGCCTGGCCTGGCCTGGCCTGGCCTGGCCTGGCCTGGCCTGGCCTGGCCTGGCCTGGCCTGGCCTGGCCTGGCCTGGCCTGGCCTGGCCTGGCCTGGCCTGGCCTGGCCTGGCCTGGCCTGGCCTGGCCTGGCCTGGCCTGGCCTGGCCTGGCCTGGCCTGGCCTGGCCTGGCCTGGCCTGGCCTGGCCTGGCCTGGCCTGGCCTGGCCTGGCCTGGCCTGGCCTGGCCTGGCCTGGCCTGGCCTGGCCTGGCCTGGCCTGGCCTGGCCTGGCCTGGCCTGGCCTGGCCTGGCCTGGCCTGGCCTGGCCTGGCCTGGCCTGGCCTGGCCTGGCCTGGCCTGGCCTGGCCTGGCCTGGCCTGGCCTGGCCTGGCCTGGCCTGGCCTGGCCTGGCCTGGCCTGGCCTGGCCTGGCCTGGCCTGGCCTGGCCTGGCCTGGCCTGGCCTGGCCTGGCCTGGCCTGGCCTGGCCTGGCCTGGCCTGGCCTGGCCTGGCCTGGCCTGGCCTGGCCTGGCCTGGCCTGGCCTGGCCTGGCCTGGCCTGGCCTGGCCTGGCCTGGCCTGGCCTGGCCTGGCCTGGCCTGGCCTGGCCTGGCCTGGCCTGGCCTGGCCTGGCCTGGCCTGGCCTGGCCTGGCCTGGCCTGGCCTGGCCTGGCCTGGCCTGGCCTGGCCTGGCCTGGCCTGGCCTGGCCTGGCCTGGCCTGGCCTGGCCTGGCCTGGCCTGGCCTGGCCTGGCCTGGCCTGGCCTGGCCTGGCCTGGCCTGGCCTGGCCTGGCCTGGCCTGGCCTGGCCTGGCCTGGCCTGGCCTGGCCTGGCCTGGCCTGGCCTGGCCTGGCCTGGCCTGGCCTGGCCTGGCCTGGCCTGGCCTGGCCTGGCCTGGCCTGGCCTGGCCTGGCCTGGCCTGGCCTGGCCTGGCCTGGCCTGGCCTGGCCTGGCCTGGCCTGGCCTGGCCTGGCCTGGCCTGGCCTGGCCTGGCCTGGCCTGGCCTGGCCTGGCCTGGCCTGGCCTGGCCTGGCCTGGCCTGGCCTGGCCTGGCCTGGCCTGGCCTGGCCTGGCCTGGCCTGGCCTGGCCTGGCCTGGCCTGGCCTGGCCTGGCCTGGCCTGGCCTGGCCTGGCCTGGCCTGGCCTGGCCTGGCCTGGCCTGGCCTGGCCTGGCCTGGCCTGGCCTGGCCTGGCCTGGCCTGGCCTGGCCTGGCCTGGCCTGGCCTGGCCTGGCCTGGCCTGGCCTGGCCTGGCCTGGCCTGGCCTGGCCTGGCCTGGCCTGGCCTGGCCTGGCCTGGCCTGGCCTGGCCTGGCCTGGCCTGGCCTGGCCTGGCCTGGCCTGGCCTGGCCTGGCCTGGCCTGGCCTGGCCTGGCCTGGCCTGGCCTGGCCTGGCCTGGCCTGGCCTGGCCTGGCCTGGCCTGGCCTGGCCTGGCCTGGCCTGGCCTGGCCTGGCCTGGCCTGGCCTGGCCTGGCCTGGCCTGGCCTGGCCTGGCCTGGCCTGGCCTGGCCTGGCCTGGCCTGGCCTGGCCTGGCCTGGCCTGGCCTGGCCTGGCCTGGCCTGGCCTGGCCTGGCCTGGCCTGGCCTGGCCTGGCCTGGCCTGGCCTGGCCTGGCCTGGCCTGGCCTGGCCTGGCCTGGCCTGGCCTGGCCTGGCCTGGCCTGGCCTGGCCTGGCCTGGCCTGGCCTGGCCTGGCCTGGCCTGGCCTGGCCTGGCCTGGCCTGGCCTGGCCTGGCCTGGCCTGGCCTGGCCTGGCCTGGCCTGGCCTGGCCTGGCCTGGCCTGGCCTGGCCTGGCCTGGCCTGGCCTGGCCTGGCCTGGCCTGGCCTGGCCTGGCCTGGCCTGGCCTGGCCTGGCCTGGCCTGGCCTGGCCTGGCCTGGCCTGGCCTGGCCTGGCCTGGCCTGGCCTGGCCTGGCCTGGCCTGGCCTGGCCTGGCCTGGCCTGGCCTGGCCTGGCCTGGCCTGGCCTGGCCTGGCCTGGCCTGGCCTGGCCTGGCCTGGCCTGGCCTGGCCTGGCCTGGCCTGGCCTGGCCTGGCCTGGCCTGGCCTGGCCTGGCCTGGCCTGGCCTGGCCTGGCCTGGCCTGGCCTGGCCTGGCCTGGCCTGGCCTGGCCTGGCCTGGCCTGGCCTGGCCTGGCCTGGCCTGGCCTGGCCTGGCCTGGCCTGGCCTGGCCTGGCCTGGCCTGGCCTGGCCTGGCCTGGCCTGGCCTGGCCTGGCCTGGCCTGGCCTGGCCTGGCCTGGCCTGGCCTGGCCTGGCCTGGCCTGGCCTGGCCTGGCCTGGCCTGGCCTGGCCTGGCCTGGCCTGGCCTGGCCTGGCCTGGCCTGGCCTGGCCTGGCCTGGCCTGGCCTGGCCTGGCCTGGCCTGGCCTGGCCTGGCCTGGCCTGGCCTGGCCTGGCCTGGCCTGGCCTGGCCTGGCCTGGCCTGGCCTGGCCTGGCCTGGCCTGGCCTGGCCTGGCCTGGCCTGGCCTGGCCTGGCCTGGCCTGGCCTGGCCTGGCCTGGCCTGGCCTGGCCTGGCCTGGCCTGGCCTGGCCTGGCCTGGCCTGGCCTGGCCTGGCCTGGCCTGGCCTGGCCTGGCCTGGCCTGGCCTGGCCTGGCCTGGCCTGGCCTGGCCTGGCCTGGCCTGGCCTGGCCTGGCCTGGCCTGGCCTGGCCTGGCCTGGCCTGGCCTGGCCTGGCCTGGCCTGGCCTGGCCTGGCCTGGCCTGGCCTGGCCTGGCCTGGCCTGGCCTGGCCTGGCCTGGCCTGGCCTGGCCTGGCCTGGCCTGGCCTGGCCTGGCCTGGCCTGGCCTGGCCTGGCCTGGCCTGGCCTGGCCTGGCCTGGCCTGGCCTGGCCTGGCCTGGCCTGGCCTGGCCTGGCCTGGCCTGGCCTGGCCTGGCCTGGCCTGGCCTGGCCTGGCCTGGCCTGGCCTGGGCCTGGCCTGGCCTGGCCTGGCCTGGCCTGGCCTGGCCTGGCCTGGCCTGGCCTGGCCTGGCCTGGCCTGGCCTGGCCTGGCCTGGCCTGGCCTGGCCTGGCCTGGCCTGGCCTGGCCTGGCCTGGCCTGGCCTGGCCTGGCCTGGCCTGGCCTGGCCTGGCCTGGCCTGGCCTGGCCTGGCCTGGCCTGGCCTGGCCTGGCCTGGCCTGGCCTGGCCTGGCCTGGCCTGGCCTGGCCTGGCCTGGCCTGGCCTGGCCTGGCCTGGCCTGGCCTGGCCTGGCCTGGCCTGGCCTGGCCTGGCCTGGCCTGGCCTGGCCTGGCCTGGCCTGGCCTGGCCTGGCCTGGCCTGGCCTGGCCTGGCCTGGCCTGGCCTGGCCTGGCCTGGCCTGGCCTGGCCTGGCCTGGCCTGGCCTGGCCTGGCCTGGCCTGGCCTGGCCTGGCCTGGCCTGGCCTGGCCTGGCCTGGCCTGGCCTGGCCTGGCCTGGCCTGGCCTGGCCTGGCCTGGCCTGGCCTGGCCTGGCCTGGCCTGGCCCTGGCCTGGCCTGGCCTGGCCTGGCCTGGCCTGGCCTGGCCTGGCCTGGCCTGGCCTGGCCTGGCCTGGCCTGGCCTGGCCTGGCCTGGCCTGGCCTGGCCTGGCCTGGCCTGGCCTGGCCTGGCCTGGCCTGGCCTGGCCTGGCCTGGCCTGGCCTGGCCTGGCCTGGCCTGGCCTGGCCTGGCCTGGCCTGGCCTGGCCTGGCCTGGCCTGGCCTGGCCTGGCCTGGCCTGGCCTGGCCTGGCCTGGCCTGGCCTGGCCTGGCCTGGCCTGGCCTGGCCTGGCCTGGCCTGGCCTGGCCTGGCCTGGCCTGGCCTGGCCTGGCCTGGCCTGGCCTGGCCTGGCCTGGCCTGGCCTGGCCTGGCCTGGCCTGGCCTGGCCTGGCCTGGCCTGGCCTGGCCTGGCCTGGCCTGGCCTGGCCTGGCCTGGCCTGGCCTGGCCTGGCCTGGCCTGGCCTGGCCTGGCCTGGCCTGGCCTGGCCTGGCCTGGCCTGGCCTGGCCTGGCCTGGCCTGGCCTGGCCTGGCCTGGCCTGGCCTGGCCTGGCCTGGCCTGGCCTGGCCTGGCCTGGCCTGGCCTGGCCTGGCCTGGCCTGGCCTGGCCTGGCCTGGCCTGGCCTGGCCTGGCCTGGCCTGGCCTGGCCTGGCCTGGCCTGGCCTGGCCTGGCCTGGCCTGGCCTGGCCTGGCCTGGCCTGGCCTGGCCTGGCCTGGCCTGGCCTGGCCTGGCCTGGCCTGGCCTGGCCTGGCCTGGCCTGGCCTGGCCTGGCCTGGCCTGGCCTGGCCTGGCCTGGCCTGGCCTGGCCTGGCCTGGCCTGGCCTGGCCTGGCCTGGCCTGGCCTGGCCTGGCCTGGCCTGGCCTGGCCTGGCCTGGCCTGGCCTGGCCTGGCCTGGCCTGGCCTGGCCTGGCCTGGCCTGGCCTGGCCTGGCCTGGCCTGGCCTGGCCTGGCCTGGCCTGGCCTGGCCTGGCCTGGCCTGGCCTGGCCTGGCCTGGCCTGGCCTGGCCTGGCCTGGCCTGGCCTGGCCTGGCCTGGCCTGGCCTGGCCTGGCCTGGCCTGGCCTGGCCTGGCCTGGCCTGGCCTGGCCTGGCCTGGCCTGGCCTGGCCTGGCCTGGCCTGGCCTGGCCTGGCCTGGCCTGGCCTGGCCTGGCCTGGCCTGGCCTGGCCTGGCCTGGCCTGGCCTGGCCTGGCCTGGCCTGGCCTGGCCTGGCCTGGCCTGGCCTGGCCTGGCCTGGCCTGGCCTGGCCTGGCCTGGCCTGGCCTGGCCTGGCCTGGCCTGGCCTGGCCTGGCCTGGCCTGGCCTGGCCTGGCCTGGCCTGGCCTGGCCTGGCCTGGCCTGGCCTGGCCTGGCCTGGCCTGGCCTGGCCTGGCCTGGCCTGGCCTGGCCTGGCCTGGCCTGGCCTGGCCTGGCCTGGCCTGGCCTGGCCTGGCCTGGCCTGGCCTGGCCTGGCCTGGCCTGGCCTGGCCTGGCCTGGCCTGGCCTGGCCTGGCCTGGCCTGGCCTGGCCTGGCCTGGCCTGGCCTGGCCTGGCCTGGCCTGGCCTGGCCTGGCCTGGCCTGGCCTGGCCTGGCCTGGCCTGGCCTGGCCTGGCCTGGCCTGGCCTGGCCTGGCCTGGCCTGGCCTGGCCTGGCCTGGCCTGGCCTGGCCTGGCCTGGCCTGGCCTGGCCTGGCCTGGCCTGGCCTGGCCTGGCCTGGCCTGGCCTGGCCTGGCCTGGCCTGGCCTGGCCTGGCCTGGCCTGGCCTGGCCTGGCCTGGCCTGGCCTGGCCTGGCCTGGCCTGGCCTGGCCTGGCCTGGCCTGGCCTGGCCTGGCCTGGCCTGGCCTGGCCTGGCCTGGCCTGGCCTGGCCTGGCCTGGCCTGGCCTGGCCTGGCCTGGCCTGGCCTGGCCTGGCCTGGCCTGGCCTGGCCTGGCCTGGCCTGGCCTGGCCTGGCCTGGCCTGGCCTGGCCTGGCCTGGCCTGGCCTGGCCTGGCCTGGCCTGGCCTGGCCTGGCCTGGCCTGGCCTGGCCTGGCCTGGCCTGGCCTGGCCTGGCCTGGCCTGGCCTGGCCTGGCCTGGCCTGGCCTGGCCTGGCCTGGCCTGGCCTGGCCTGGCCTGGCCTGGCCTGGCCTGGCCTGGCCTGGCCTGGCCTGGCCTGGCCTGGCCTGGCCTGGCCTGGCCTGGCCTGGCCTGGCCTGGCCTGGCCTGGCCTGGCCTGGCCTGGCCTGGCCTGGCCTGGCCTGGCCTGGCCTGGCCTGGCCTGGCCTGGCCTGGCCTGGCCTGGCCTGGCCTGGCCTGGCCTGGCCTGGCCTGGCCTGGCCTGGCCTGGCCTGGCCTGGCCTGGCCTGGCCTGGCCTGGCCTGGCCTGGCCTGGCCTGGCCTGGCCTGGCCTGGCCTGGCCTGGCCTGGCCTGGCCTGGCCTGGCCTGGCCTGGCCTGGCCTGGCCTGGCCTGGCCTGGCCTGGCCTGGCCTGGCCTGGCCTGGCCTGGCCTGGCCTGGCCTGGCCTGGCCTGGCCTGGCCTGGCCTGGCCTGGCCTGGCCTGGCCTGGCCTGGCCTGGCCTGGCCTGGCCTGGCCTGGCCTGGCCTGGCCTGGCCTGGCCTGGCCTGGCCTGGCCTGGCCTGGCCTGGCCTGGCCTGGCCTGGCCTGGCCTGGCCTGGCCTGGCCTGGCCTGGCCTGGCCTGGCCTGGCCTGGCCTGGCCTGGCCTGGCCTGGCCTGGCCTGGCCTGGCCTGGCCTGGCCTGGCCTGGCCTGGCCTGGCCTGGCCTGGCCTGGCCTGGCCTGGCCTGGCCTGGCCTGGCCTGGCCTGGCCTGGCCTGGCCTGGCCTGGCCTGGCCTGGCCTGGCCTGGCCTGGCCTGGCCTGGCCTGGCCTGGCCTGGCCTGGCCTGGCCTGGCCTGGCCTGGCCTGGCCTGGCCTGGCCTGGCCTGGCCTGGCCTGGCCTGGCCTGGCCTGGCCTGGCCTGGCCTGGCCTGGCCTGGCCTGGCCTGGCCTGGCCTGGCCTGGCCTGGCCTGGCCTGGCCTGGCCTGGCCTGGCCTGGCCTGGCCTGGCCTGGCCTGGCCTGGCCTGGCCTGGCCTGGCCTGGCCTGGCCCTGGCCTGGCCTGGCCTGGCCTGGCCTGGCCTGGCCTGGCCTGGCCTGGCCTGGCCTGGCCTGGCCTGGCCTGGCCTGGCCTGGCCTGGCCTGGCCTGGCCTGGCCTGGCCTGGCCTGGCCTGGCCTGGCCTGGCCTGGCCTGGCCTGGCCTGGCCTGGCCTGGCCTGGCCTGGCCTGGCCTGGCCTGGCCTGGCCTGGCCTGGCCTGGCCTGGCCTGGCCTGGCCTGGCCTGGCCTGGCCTGGCCTGGCCTGGCCTGGCCTGGCCTGGCCTGGCCTGGCCTGGCCTGGCCTGGCCTGGCCTGGCCTGGCCTGGCCTGGCCTGGCCTGGCCTGGCCTGGCCTGGCCTGGCCTGGCCTGGCCTGGCCTGGCCTGGCCTGGCCTGGCCTGGCCTGGCCTGGCCTGGCCTGGCCTGGCCTGGCCTGGCCTGGCCTGGCCTGGCCTGGCCTGGCCTGGCCTGGCCTGGCCTGGCCTGGCCTGGCCTGGCCTGGCCTGGCCTGGCCTGGCCTGGCCTGGCCTGGCCTGGCCTGGCCTGGCCTGGCCTGGCCTGGCCTGGCCTGGCCTGGCCTGGCCTGGCCTGGCCTGGCCTGGCCTGGCCTGGCCTGGCCTGGCCTGGCCTGGCCTGGCCTGGCCTGGCCTGGCCTGGCCTGGCCTGGCCTGGCCTGGCCTGGCCTGGCCTGGCCTGGCCTGGCCTGGCCTGGCCTGGCCTGGCCTGGCCTGGCCTGGCCTGGCCTGGCCTGGCCTGGCCTGGCCTGGCCTGGCCTGGCCTGGCCTGGCCTGGCCTGGCCTGGCCTGGCCTGGCCTGGCCTGGCCTGGCCTGGCCTGGCCTGGCCTGGCCTGGCCTGGCCTGGCCTGGCCTGGCCTGGCCTGGCCTGGCCTGGCCTGGCCTGGCCTGGCCTGGCCTGGCCTGGCCTGGCCTGGCCTGGCCTGGCCTGGCCTGGCCTGGCCTGGCCTGGCCTGGCCTGGCCTGGCCTGGCCTGGCCTGGCCTGGCCTGGCCTGGCCTGGCCTGGCCTGGCCTGGCCTGGCCTGGCCTGGCCTGGCCTGGCCTGGCCTGGCCTGGCCTGGCCTGGCCTGGCCTGGCCTGGCCTGGCCTGGCCTGGCCTGGCCTGGCCTGGCCTGGCCTGGCCTGGCCTGGCCTGGCCTGGCCTGGCCTGGCCTGGCCTGGCCTGGCCTGGCCTGGCCTGGCCTGGCCTGGCCTGGCCTGGCCTGGCCTGGCCTGGCCTGGCCTGGCCTGGCCTGGCCTGGCCTGGCCTGGCCTGGCCTGGCCTGGCCTGGCCTGGCCTGGCCTGGCCTGGCCTGGCCTGGCCTGGCCTGGCCTGGCCTGGCCTGGCCTGGCCTGGCCTGGCCTGGCCTGGCCTGGCCTGGCCTGGCCTGGCCTGGCCTGGCCTGGCCTGGCCTGGCCTGGCCTGGCCTGGCCTGGCCTGGCCTGGCCTGGCCTGGCCTGGCCTGGCCTGGCCTGGCCTGGCCTGGCCTGGCCTGGCCTGGCCTGGCCTGGCCTGGCCTGGCCTGGCCTGGCCTGGCCTGGCCTGGCCTGGCCTGGCCTGGCCTGGCCTGGCCTGGCCTGGCCTGGCCTGGCCTGGCCTGGCCTGGCCTGGCCTGGCCTGGCCTGGCCTGGCCTGGCCTGGCCTGGCCTGGCCTGGCCTGGCCTGGCCTGGCCTGGCCTGGCCTGGCCTGGCCTGGCCTGGCCTGGCCTGGCCTGGCCTGGCCTGGCCTGGCCTGGCCTGGCCTGGCCTGGCCTGGCCTGGCCTGGCCTGGCCTGGCCTGGCCTGGCCTGGCCTGGCCTGGCCTGGCCTGGCCTGGCCTGGCCTGGCCTGGCCTGGCCTGGCCTGGCCTGGCCTGGCCTGGCCTGGCCTGGCCTGGCCTGGCCTGGCCTGGCCTGGCCTGGCCTGGCCTGGCCTGGCCTGGCCTGGCCTGGCCTGGCCTGGCCTGGCCTGGCCTGGCCTGGCCTGGCCTGGCCTGGCCTGGCCTGGCCTGGCCTGGCCTGGCCTGGCCTGGCCTGGCCTGGCCTGGCCTGGCCTGGCCTGGCCTGGCCTGGCCTGGCCTGGCCTGGCCTGGCCTGGCCTGGCCTGGCCTGGCCTGGCCTGGCCTGGCCTGGCCTGGCCTGGCCTGGCCTGGCCTGGCCTGGCCTGGCCTGGCCTGGCCTGGCCTGGCCTGGCCTGGCCTGGCCTGGCCTGGCCTGGCCTGGCCTGGCCTGGCCTGGCCTGGCCTGGCCTGGCCTGGCCTGGCCTGGCCTGGCCTGGCCTGGCCTGGCCTGGCCTGGCCTGGCCTGGCCTGGCCTGGCCTGGCCTGGCCTGGCCTGGCCTGGCCTGGCCTGGCCTGGCCTGGCCTGGCCTGGCCTGGCCTGGCCTGGCCTGGCCTGGCCTGGCCTGGCCTGGCCTGGCCTGGCCTGGCCTGGCCTGGCCTGGCCTGGCCTGGCCTGGCCTGGCCTGGCCTGGCCTGGCCTGGCCTGGCCTGGCCTGGCCTGGCCTGGCCTGGCCTGGCCTGGCCTGGCCTGGCCTGGCCTGGCCTGGCCTGGCCTGGCCTGGCCTGGCCTGGCCTGGCCTGGCCTGGCCTGGCCTGGCCTGGCCTGGCCTGGCCTGGCCTGGCCTGGCCTGGCCTGGCCTGGCCTGGCCTGGCCTGGCCTGGCCTGGCCTGGCCTGGCCTGGCCTGGCCTGGCCTGGCCTGGCCTGGCCTGGCCTGGCCTGGCCTGGCCTGGCCTGGCCTGGCCTGGCCTGGCCTGGCCTGGCCTGGCCTGGCCTGGCCTGGCCTGGCCTGGCCTGGCCTGGCTGGCCTGGCCTGGCCTGGCCTGGCCTGGCCTGGCCTGGCCTGGCCTGGCCTGGCCTGGCCTGGCCTGGCCTGGCCTGGCCTGGCCTGGCCTGGCCTGGCCTGGCCTGGCCTGGCCTGGCCTGGCCTGGCCTGGCCTGGCCTGGCCTGGCCTGGCCTGGCCTGGCCTGGCCTGGCCTGGCCTGGCCTGGCCTGGCCTGGCCTGGCCTGGCCTGGCCTGGCCTGGCCTGGCCTGGCCTGGCCTGGCCTGGCCTGGCCTGGCCTGGCCTGGCCTGGCCTGGCCTGGCCTGGCCTGGCCTGGCCTGGCCTGGCCTGGCCTGGCCTGGCCTGGCCTGGCCTGGCCTGGCCTGGCCTGGCCTGGCCTGGCCTGGCCTGGCCTGGCCTGGCCTGGCCTGGCCTGGCCTGGCCTGGCCTGGCCTGGCCTGGCCTGGCCTGGCCTGGCCTGGCCTGGCCTGGCCTGGCCTGGCCTGGCCTGGCCTGGCCTGGCCTGGCCTGGCCTGGCCTGGCCTGGCCTGGCCTGGCCTGGCCTGGCCTGGCCTGGCCTGGCCTGGCCTGGCCTGGCCTGGCCTGGCCTGGCCTGGCCTGGCCTGGCCTGGCCTGGCCTGGCCTGGCCTGGCCTGGCCCTGGCCTGGCCTGGCCTGGCCTGGCCTGGCCTGGCCTGGCCTGGCCTGGCCTGGCCTGGCCTGGCCTGGCCTGGCCTGGCCTGGCCTGGCCTGGCCTGGCCTGGCCTGGCCTGGCCTGGCCTGGCCTGGCCTGGCCTGGCCTGGCCTGGCCTGGCCTGGCCTGGCCTGGCCTGGCCTGGCCTGGCCTGGCCTGGCCTGGCCTGGCCTGGCCTGGCCTGGCCTGGCCTGGCCTGGCCTGGCCTGGCCTGGCCTGGCCTGGCCTGGCCTGGCCTGGCCTGGCCTGGCCTGGCCTGGCCTGGCCTGGCCTGGCCTGGCCTGGCCTGGCCTGGCCTGGCCTGGCCTGGCCTGGCCTGGCCTGGCCTGGCCTGGCCTGGCCTGGCCTGGCCTGGCCTGGCCTGGCCTGGCCTGGCCTGGCCTGGCCTGGCCTGGCCTGGCCTGGCCTGGCCTGGCCTGGCCTGGCCTGGCCTGGCCCTGGCCTGGCCTGGCCTGGCCTGGCCTGGCCTGGCCTGGCCTGGCCTGGCCTGGCCTGGCCTGGCCTGGCCTGGCCTGGCCTGGCCTGGCCTGGCCTGGCCTGGCCTGGCCTGGCCTGGCCTGGCCTGGCCTGGCCTGGCCTGGCCTGGCCTGGCCTGGCCTGGCCTGGCCTGGCCTGGCCTGGCCTGGCCTGGCCTGGCCTGGCCTGGCCTGGCCTGGCCTGGCCTGGCCTGGCCTGGCCTGGCCTGGCCTGGCCTGGCCTGGCCTGGCCTGGCCTGGCCTGGCCTGGCCTGGCCTGGCCTGGCCTGGCCTGGCCTGGCCTGGCCTGGCCTGGCCTGGCCTGGCCTGGCCTGGCCTGGCCTGGCCTGGCCTGGCCTGGCCTGGCCTGGCCTGGCCTGGCCTGGCCTGGCCTGGCCTGGCCTGGCCTGGCCTGGCCTGGCCTGGCCTGGCCTGGCCTGGCCTGGCCTGGCCTGGCCGAGACATTAAAAATTAGTCACAAGGCAAAAAGACGATTCAAAGTGACTGACATACAGAGCAATTAATTAGTGAAATCAGTCTTTCTTGACTACTCCAAAGCCTTTCAGTTTCTCTACCTTAGTATACTGTTAGGAAAAAGTGCATTATTAAAACATGAGGTATATTATTATTAGTGGTTGTAGTTTTGTATCACAACATTAACTTATATTAGTTTTGCCTGAAAATCTCTCGTTTTCTAACATTCTCCCATCCTGCAGGCCTGAGTCCAGACCGAGACCCAGAGAAATGTAAACAAACGCACCAGTCAGACTTGATATAGGAGTGAATTTGTTGCTTTTTAAAGCGGCAGTCGGTCTGTACATGTGTGAGGTGGCGAGGGGTGTCGCCAGGGGGCGGCTAGTAGCGTCTGCCACCAGGGAAATATGTAAAAACATAAAAAAGACGCTTCTCAAGAAAGGTAAGGCCGGTTGCAGCTTTTATTTTTTCTTTATTTCTTTCCATCAGGTTAGGTTTATATTAATTCAGTTAGTTAGGTTTGCTTAAGTCTCTCTCTCTCTCTCTCTCTCTCTCTCTCTCTCTCTCTCTCTCTCTCTCTCTCTCTCTCTCTCTCTCTCTCTCTCTCTCTGTGGTGCTAATGGTGCAGGAAGGCCTTGTCTACCTGCACCATAAGCCACTATACCATGCGTCACTGTACATTTAAACTGTACCCCAAAAACTTAACCTAACTGGCCCTCACTTAAAAAAAAATATATCGTTTTTTTTCGTGTTCTTAATATTTCAGTGCTACAATACCACATCACTGTACCCTATGATGCTAATGGTGCAGGAAGGCCTTGTCTACCTTCACCATAAGCGACTGTACCATGCGTCACTGTACCTTAAAACTGTACCACAAAAACAACCTAACTGGCCCTCACCTGAAAAAAAATATCTTTTTTTTTTGTGTTTTGCTTAATATTTCAGTGCTACAGTACCACAGCACTGTACTCTATGGTGCTAATGGTGCAGGAAGGCCTTGTCTACCTTCACCATAAGCCACTGTACCATGTGTCACTGTACCTTAAATCTGTACCACAAAAACAACCTAACTGGCCCTCACCTGAAAAAAAATCTCTTTTTTTTTTAACCTAACCTAACCTAACCCTAACCTTACCTAACCTAACCTAACCTAACCTAACCTGACCTGACCTGACCTAACCTAACCCTAACCTAACCCTAACCTGACCTAACCTAACCTAACCTAACCTAACCTGACCTGACCTAACCTAACCTAACCTAACCTAACCTAACCTAACCTAACCTAACCTAACCTAACCTAACCGAGACATTAAAAATTAGTCACAAGGCAAAAAGACGATTCAAAGTGACTGACATACCAAGCAATTAATTAGTGAAATCAGTCTTTGTTGACTACTCCAAAGCCTTTCAGTTTGTCGACCTCAGTATACTGTTAGGAAAAAGTGCATTATTAAGACATTATTAGTGGTTGTATCACGGTATTTTATAATAGACTTATAACTAGTTTCCCCTGAAAATCTTTCGTTTTCTATCATTCTTTCATTCTACACGCCTGAGCCCTGACAGAGACCCAGAGAAATGTAAACAGGCACGAGTCAGACTTGATATAGGGCTGAATTTGTTGCTTTTCAGAGAGGGGCAGTCGGTCTGTACATGCGTGAGGTGGCGAGAGGCGTGTCCAGGGGGCGGCTAGTAGCGTGTGCCACCGTGGAAATATGTACAGACATAAAGAAGACGCCCTCAAGAAAGGTAAGGCCGGTTCCAGCTTTTATTTTTATTTATTTATTTCCATCCCGGCCTGGGACCCCCCTTTCCCGAGTCCTGAGGTGTTGGGGGACGGCCCGGGGGTGCTGTGTGCCCGTGAGTGTACCAGGTGCTCAAGCTTATACAAAACAAGGAAAGTTTGAAGCATTTTTAGAGGGGCAGTCGGTCTGTACTCGTACATGCGTGTACATTAATTTTGAGGTGTTCCTTGTCATCCCCTGTCACTCCTGCCTGCCTCTGTCACCTCTACCAATCCCTGTCAAGCTCTGCCAAGCCCTTTGTCACCTCTCAAGTAATGAGGTGGCTTGAGATGTGAGATTTTAAACAGAAGCCTTTGCTGTCACCCCTGCCAAGCCCTACCAAACCCTGTCAGCCCCCACCAAGGCCCTCTCAAGCCACCACTCAACCCCCTACCGAGACCTATCAGCTCTATAATCTGAAAAAAGTGCAGTGTCTTAGGAGGGATTGATTAAGTAAACAGTGACTTATGGCCAAAATGGAACTATATGGAGATTAAGTAGAGATTAGAATAGAAGCTGAAATTGAGCAGGATAGTTACAATCACAGACTTCCAACTTGCTACTCCTTGGTGTGAAAGAATCTGCAGGAAATTAAGTACATGGCAACTCCTGTTAGTCCCTCATGTGTTCTTGAAAGCAGACTGACAGATTCAGTGTGTGACATGCTGACGTGGGGGAAGGCTGTCTGGTGGCTGCTCTATGCTGTAGCTAACAAAATGGTTGTGTTTCAAGTGTTGTCATGCCTGGAAAGTCTACAGGTCATCATTACTAGTATAAATGTGTACTACAATGGTGAAATTTAGTGAAAAAATGTGCTGTTTATGTATTGGCAGGGAAAGATTTGTGCTCATCAAGACAATGATAAAAAAAATTTTTATATTATTATTATTATTACTATTTTTTTCTTTTACTTGTTTTGCTGTAAGATGAGACTACAATAACTGCCCCTTGATGCCCTATAAGGTACCGCCAAGCACCAAGGGGCAGCCACCACAGTGTACAGTGAAGCACGTCCCAGCATCCCTGTCACCATCTTTTCCCTGCCAATAATTATGCATTACATTTCCCAACTAATTTCATTCTAGTGCAACATTTCTACTACTAATGGTGACCTGTACACTTCCCAGCATGACCAGTACAGCACTTCAAACAAACACAGCCTTTTCTTAGCCACAGCAAGGTGCAGCCACGACAGACAGCCTTCCCTAAGTCAGCATGTCACACTGCATCCATAACACTGAGCTTCCAGGAACACATCTGGGGGACTGATACAAGTTGCTGTGTAGGTCATTTGTCCCAGCAGACTCTTTCACACCAAGCAGGCATGAGGTGGTAGTCTGTGCAGTGCGTCAGTGCTTGGAATTTTGAACCGGTCTTGCTGCATCTATGGCCCAGAGACCAAACACAGACCAAACAGAGGGCTAGCTGAACCTAACACAAACCAAACAGACGCCCACCAGAACCATACACAGGCCCACAGAACTAACTGACTGGCTGGCCGGCTGACTCGCTGGCTGAGTGACTGACTGACTGACTGACTGACTGGCTGGCTGGCTGGCTTGCTGGCTGGCTTACTAACTGACTGACTGACTGACTGGCTGGCTGAGTGACTGATTGACTGGCTGGTTAGCTAGTTGGGTGGCTAGCTGGTTGGTTGAATGGCTGACTGACTGACTGACTGACTGACTGACTGACTGACTAGCTGAGTGACTGATTGATTGGCTGGTTGGTTGAATGCCTAGCTGGCTGGTTGAATGGCTGACTGACTGACTGACTGACTGACTGACTGACTGACTGACTGACTGACTGACTGACTAACTGACTGACTGACTAGCTGAGTGACTGATTGATTGGCTGGTTTGTCGAATGGCTAGCTGGCTGGTTGAATGGCTAACTGACTGACTGACTGACTGACTGACTGACTGACTGACTGACTGACTAACTGAGTGACTGATTGATTGGCTGGTTGGTTGAATGGCTAGCTGGCTGGTTGAATGGCTGACTGACTGACTGACTGACTGACTTACTGACTGACTGACTGACTAACTGACTAGCTGAGTGACTGATTGATTGGCTGGTTGGTTGAATGGCTGACTGACTGACTGACTGACTGACTGACTGACTGACTGACTGACTGACTAGCTGAGTGACTGATTGATTGGCTAGTTGGTTGAATGGCTAGCTGGCTGGTTGAATGGCTGACTGACTGGCTGACTGACTGACTAACTGACTGACTGACTGACTGACTGACTGACTGACTGACTAGCTGAGTGACTGATTGATTGGCTGGTTGGTTGAATGCCTAGCTGGCTGGTTGAATGGCTGACTGACTGACTGACTGACTGACTGACTGACTGACTGACTGACTGACTGACTGACTGACTGACTAGCTGAGTGACTGATTGATTGGCTGGTTGGTTGAATGGCTAGCTGGCTGGTTGAATGGCTAACTGACTGACTGACTGACTGACTGACTGACTGACTGACTGACTGACTGACTAACTGAGTGACTGATTGATTGGCTGGTTGGTTGAATGGCTAGCTGGCTGGTTGAATGGCTGACTGACTGACTGACTGACTGACTGACTGACTGACTGACTGACTGACTGACTGACTGACTGACTAACTGACTAGCTGAGTGACTGATTGATTGGCTGGTTGGTTGAATGGCTAGCTGGCTGGTTGAATGGCTGACTGACTGACTGACTGACTGACTGACTGACTGACTGACTGACTGACTGACTGACTGACTGAGTGACTGATTGATTGGCTAGTTGGTTGAATGGCTAGCTGGCTGGTTGAATGGCTGACTGACTGGCTGACTGACTGACTGACTGACTGACTGACTGACTGACTGACTGACTGACTAGCTGAGTGACTGATTGATTGGCTGGTTGGTTGAATGCCTAGCTGGCTGGTTGAATGGCTGACTGACTGACTGACTGACTGACTGACTGACTGACTGACTGACTGACTGACTAGCTGAGTGACTGATTTATTGGCTGGTTGGTTGAATGGCTAGCTGGCTGGTTGAATGGCTAACTGACTGACTGACTGACTGACTGACTGACTGACTGACTGACTGACTGACTGACTGACTGACTAACTGAGTGACTGATTGATTGGCTGGTTGGTTGAATGGCTAGCTGGCTGGTTGAATGGCTGACTGACTGACTGACTGACTGACTGACTGACTGACTGACTGACTGACTGACTGACTGACTAACTGACTAGCTGAGTGACTGATTGATTGGCTGGTTGGTTGAATGGCTAGCTGGCTGGTTGAATGGCTGACTGACTGACTGACTGACTGACTGACTGACTGACTGACTGACTGACTGACTAGCTGAGTGACTGATTGATTGGCTAGTTGGTTGAATGGCTAGCTGGCTGGTTGAATGGCTGACTGACTGGCTGACTGACTGACTGACTGACTGACTGACTGACTGACTGACTGACTGACTGACTAGCTGAGTGACTGATTGATTGGCTGGTTGGTTGAATGGCTAGCTGGCTGGTTGAATGGCTGACTGACTGACTGACTGACTGACTGACTGACTGACTGAGGCAGAGAGACAGGTAGGTGTTGGCAGGGTTGGTTTGGTTTGGAGTGTTGAGGTTTTATGATATTGTAGAGACAGAGAGGTTCAAAGCTTAATTAGACTTGTATCTTTGAGCCATGAGTCAGTAGAGAGGGAGAAAGAGGCAGACAGGCAGAGAGACAGGAAAAACAGGGAGGAAGAAAAGCTATTTGCACTGTACCTATAGGTCAGTATGGTGTAGAGTTGTATACTTGAATCAAGAGTAAATATAGACGCAGATACGAAGGCGGGCAAGCTGAGAGAGAGGGAAAGAAAGGGTCTGAATGAAAGGGAGGAGTCAGGCCTGCAGAAGGGGAGCTTTTGGTATTGTTTACTGATTAGTGTGATAAAGTGTTGTGTTGTGTTGTGAGGTGCAGAGAAAGAGAGAGAGGCTTGTGTGGTGATATTTCATGTTGATGTACAGCAATATGAAATAGTTCTCAGGAGAGAGAGAAAGAGATAGAAATTAGTGACACACACACACACACACACACACACACACACACACACACACACACACACACACACACAGTAATACTCTATAGAAACCTATTTCTTTCCTAATTTGTCTATCTCCATCTTGTTTTTCATTGTAAGTCATTAATGTTTATCTTGTATTGTCTTGGCATTATTAAAACATGAGGTATATTATTATTAGTGGTTGTAGTTTTGTATCACAACATTAACTTATATTAGTTTTGCCTGAAAATCTCTCGTTTTCTAACATTCTCCCATCCTGCAGGCCTGAGTCCAGACCGAGACCCAGAGAAATGTAAACAAACGCACCAGTCAGACTTGATATAGGAGTGAATTTGTTGCTTTTTAAAGCGGCAGTCGGTCTGTACATGTGTGAGGTGGCGAGGGGTGTCGCCAGGGGGCGGCTAGTAGCGTCTGCCACCAGGGAAATATGTAAAAACATAAAAAAGACGCTTCTCAAGAAAGGTAAGGCCGGTTGCAGCTTTTATTTTTTCTTTATTTCTTTCCATCAGGTTAGGTTTATATTAATTCAGTTAGTTAGGTTTGGTTAAGTCTCTCTCTCTCTCTCTCTCTCTCTCTCTCTCTCTCTCTCTCTCTCTCTCTCTCTCTCTCTCTCTCTCTCTCTCTCTCTCTCTCTCTCTCTCTCTGTGGTGCTAATGGTGCAGGAAGGCCTTGTCTACCTGCACCATAAGCCACTATACCATGCGTCACTGTACATTTAAACTGTACCCCAAAAACTTAACCTAACTGGCCCTCACTTAAAAAAAAATATATCGTTTTTTTTTCGTGTTCTTAATATTTCAGTGCTACAATACCACATCACTGTACCCTATGATGCTAATGGTGCAGGAAGGCCTTGTCTACCTTCACCATAAGCGACTGTACCATGCGTCACTGTACCTTAAAACTGTACCACAAAAACAACCTAACTGGCCCTCACCTGAAAAAAAATATCTTTTTTTTTTGTGTTTGCTTAATATTTCAGTGCTACAGTACCACAGCACTGTACTCTATGGTGCTAATGGTGCAGGAAGGCCTTGTCTACCTTCACCATAAGCCACTGTACCATGTGTCACTGTACCTTAAATCTGTACCACAAAAACAACCTAACTGGCCCTCACCTGAAAAAAAATCTCTTTTTTTTTTAACCTAACCCTAACCTAACCTAACCTTACCTAACCTAACCTAACCTAACCTAACCTGACCTGACCTGACCTAACCTAACCTAACCTAACCTAACCTGACCTAACCTAACCTAACCTAACCTAACCTGACCTGACCTAACCTAACCTAACCTAACCTAACCTAACCTAACCTGACTGACTGACTGACTGACTGACTGACTGACTGACTGACTGAGTGACTGATTGATTGGCTAGTTGGTTGAATGGCTAGCTGGCTGGTTGAATGGCTGACTGACTGGCTGACTGACTAACTGACTGACTGACTGACTGACTGACTGACTAGCTGAGTGACTGATTGCTGGTTGGTTGAATGCCTAGCTTGCTGGTTGAATGGCTGACTGACTGACTGACTGACTGACTGACTGACTGACTGACTGACTGACTGACTGACTAGCTGAGTGACTGATTGATTGGCTGGTTGGTTGAATGCCTAGCTGGCTGGTTGAATGGCTGACTGACTGACTGACTGACTGACTGACTGACTGACTGACTGACTGACTGACTGACTAGCTGAGTGACTGATTGATTGGCTGGTTGGTTGAATGGCTAGCTGGCTGGTTGAATGGCTAACTGACTGACTGACTGACTGACTGACTGACTGACTGACTGACTGACTGACTGACTGACTGAGTGACTGATTGATTGGCTAGTTGGTTGAATGGCTAGCTGGCTGGTTGAATGGCTGACTGACTGGCTGACTGACTGACTGACTGACTGACTGACTGACTGACTGACTGACTGACTAGCTGAGTGACTGATTGATTGGCTGGTTGGTTGAATGCCTAGCTGGCTGGTTGAATGGCTGACTGACTGACTGACTGACTGACTGACTGACTGACTGACTGACTGACTGACTAGCTGAGTGACTGATTGATTGGCTGGTTGGTTGAATGGCTAGCTGGCTGGTTGAATGGCTAACTGACTGACTGACTGACTGACTGACTGACTGACTGACTGACTGACTGACTGACTGACTAACTGAGTGACTGATTGATTGGCTGGTTGGTTGAATGGCTAGCTGGCTGGTTGAATGGCTGACTGACTGACTGACTGACTGACTGACTGACTGACTGACTGACTGACTGACTGACTGACTAACTGACTAGCTGAGTGACTGATTGATTGGCTGGTTGGTTGAATGGCTAGCTGGCTGGTTGAATGGCTGACTGACTGACTGACTGACTGACTGACTGACTTACTGACTGACTGACTAGCTGAGTGACTGATTGATTGGCTAGTTGGTTGAATGGCTAGCTGGCTGGTTGAATGGCTGACTGACTGGCTGACTGACTGACTGACTGACTGACTGACTGACTGACTGACTGACTGACTGACTAGCTGAGTGACTGATTGATTGGCTGGTTGGTTGAATGGCTAGCTGGCTGGTTGAATGGCTGACTGACTGACTGACTGACTGACTGACTGACTGACTGAGGCAGAGAGACAGGTAGGTGTTGGCAGGGTTGGTTTGGTTTGGAGTGTTGAGGTTTTATGATATTGTAGAGACAGAGAGGTTCAAAGCTTAATTAGACTTGTATCTTTGAGCCATGAGTCAGTAGAGAGGGAGAAAGAGGCAGACAGGCAGAGAGACAGGAAAAACAGGGAGGAAGAAAAGCTATTTGCACTGTACCTATAGGTCAGTATGGTGTAGAGTTGTATACTTGAATCAAGAGTAAATATAGAGGCAGATACGAAGGCGGGCAAGCTGAGAGAGAGGGAAAGAAAGGGTCTGAATGAAAGGGAGGAGTCAGGCCTGCAGAAGGGGAGCTTTTGGTATTGTTTACTGATTAGTGTGATAAAGTGTTGTGTTGTGTTGTGAGGTGCAGAGAAAGAGAGAGAGGCTTGTGTGGTGATATTTCATGTTGATGTACAGCAATATGAAATAGTTCTCAGGAGAGAGAGAAAGAGATAGAAATTAGTGACACACACACACACACACACACACACACACACACACACACACACACACACACACACACACACACAGTAATACTCTATAGAAACCTATTTCTTTCCTAATTTGTCTATCTCCATCTTGTTTTTCATTGTAAGTCATTAATGTTTATCTTGTATTGTCTTGGCATTATTAAAACATGAGGTATATTATTATTAGTGGTTGTAGTTTTGTATCACAACATTAACTTATATTAGTTTTGCCTGAAAATCTCTCGTTTTCTAACATTCTCCCATCCTGCAGGCCTGAGTCCAGACCGAGACCCAGAGAAATGTAAACAAACGCACCAGTCAGACTTGATATAGGAGTGAATTTGTTGCTTTTTAAAGCGGCAGTCGGTCTCTACATGTGTGAGGTGGCGAGGGGTGTCGCCAGGGGGCGGCTAGTAGCGTCTGCCACCAGGGAAATATGTAAAAACATAAAAAAGACGCTTCTCAAGAAAGGTAAGGCCGGTTGCAGCTTTTATTTTTTCTTTATTTCTTTCCATCAGGTTAGGTTTATATTAATTCAGTTAGTTAGGTTTGGTTAAGTCTCTCTCTCTCTCTCTCTCTCTCTCTCTCTCTCTCTCTCTCTCTCTCTCTCTCTCTCTCTCTCTCTCTCTCTCTCTCTCTCTCTCTGTGGTGCTAATGGTGCAGGAAGGCCTTGTCTACCTGCACCATAAGCCACTATACCATGCGTCACTGTACATTTAAACTGTACCCCAAAAACTTAACCTAACTGGCCCTCACTTAAAAAAAAATATATCGTTTTTTTTCGTGTTCTTAATATTTCAGTGCTACAATACCACATCACTGTACCCTATGATGCTAATGGTGCAGGAAGGCCTTGTCTACCTTCACCATAAGCGACTGTACCATGCGTCACTGTACCTTAAAACTGTACCACAAAAACAACCTAACTGGCCCTCACCTGAAAAAAAATATCTTTTTTTTTTGTGTTTGCTTAATATTTCAGTGCTACAGTACCACAGCACTGTACTCTATGGTGCTAATGGTGCAGGAAGGCCTTGTCTACCTTCACCATAAGCCACTGTACCATGTGTCACTGTACCTTAAATCTGTACCACAAAAACAACCTAACTGGCCCTCACCTGAAAAAAAATATCTTTTTTTTTTAACCTAACCTAACCTAACCTAACCTAACCTAACCTAACCTAACCTAACCTAACCTAACCTAACCTAACCTAACCTAACCTAACCTAACCTAACCTAACCTAACCTAACCTAACCTAACCTAACCAAACTAACCTAACCTAACCTAACCTAACCTAACCTAACCTAACCTAACCTAACCTGACTGACTGACTGACTGACTGACTGACTGACTGACTGAGTGACTGATTGATTGGCTAGTTGGTTGAATGGCTAGCTGGCTGGTTGAATGGCTGACTGACTGGCTGACTGACTG
Source organism: Scylla paramamosain (assembly GCF_035594125.1). Lineage (NCBI taxonomy): Eukaryota > Metazoa > Arthropoda > Malacostraca > Decapoda > Portunidae > Scylla > Scylla paramamosain. The sequence goes on along the minus strand of NW_026973837.1, from coordinate 49,594 downwards.
ACTGACTGACTGACTGACTGACTGACTAGCTGAGTGACTGATGATTGGGCTGGTTGGTTGAATGCCTAGCTGGCTGGTTGAATGGCTGACTGACTGACTGACTGACTGACTGACTGACTGACTGACTGACTGACTAGCTGAGTGACTGATTGATTGGCTGGTTGGTTGAATGGCTAGCTGGCTGGTTGAAAGGCTAACTGACTGACTGACTGACTGACTGACTGACTGACTGACTGACTGACTGACTGACTGATTGATTGGCTGGTTGGTTGAATGGCTAGCTGGCTGGTTGAATGGCTGACTGACTGACTGACTGACTGACTGACTGACTGACTGACTGACTGACTGACTGACTAACTGACTAGCTGAGTGACTGATTGATTGGCTGGTTGGTTGAATGGCTAGCTGGCTGGTTGAATGGCTGACTGACTGACTGACTGACTGACTGACTGACTGACTGACTGACTAGCTGAGTGACTGATTGATTGGCTAGTTGGTTGAATGGCTAGCTGGCTGGTTGAATGGCTGACTGACTGGCTGACTGACTGACTGACTGACTGACTGACTGACTGACTGACTGACTGACTAGCTGAGTGACTGATTGATTGGCTGGTTGGTTGAATGGCTAGCTGGCTGGTTGAATGGCTGACTGACTGACTGACTGACTGACTGACTGACTGAGTGACTGATTGATTGGCTGGTTGGTTGAATGCCTAGCTGGCTGGTTGAATGGCTGACTGACTGACTGACTGACTGACTGACTGACTGACTGACTGACTGACTAGCTGAGTGACTGATTGATTGGCTGGTTGGTTGAATGGCTAGCTGGCTGGTTGAAAGGCTAACTGACTGACTGACTGACTGACTGACTGACTGACTGACTGACTGACTGATTGATTGGCTGGTTGGTTGAATGGCTAGCTGGCTGGTTGAATGGCTGACTGACTGACTGACTGACTGACTGACTGACTGACTGACTGACTGACTGACTGACTAACTGACTAGCTGAGTGACTGATTGATTGGCTGGTTGGTTGAATGGCTAGCTGGCTGGTTGAATGGCTGACTGACTGACTGACTGACTGACTGACTGACTGACTGACTGACTAGCTGAGTGACTGATTGATTGGCTAGTTGGTTGAATGGCTAGCTGGCTGGTTGAATGGCTGACTGACTGGCTGACTGACTGACTGACTGACTGACTGACTGACTGACTGACTGACTGACTAGCTGAGTGACTGATTGATTGGCTGGTTGGTTGAATGGCTAGCTGGCTGGTTGAATGGCTGACTGACTGACTGACTGACTGACTGACTGACTGACTGACTGAGGCAGAGAGACAGGTAGGTGTTGGCAGGGTTGGTTTGGTTTGGAGTGTTGAGGTTTTATGATATTGTAGAGACAGAGAGGTTCAAAGCTTAATTAGACTTGTATCTTTGAGCCATGAGTCAGTAGAGAGGGAGAAAGAGGCAGACAGGCAGAGAGACAGGAAAAACAGGGAGGAAGAAAAGCTATTTGCACTGTACCTATAGGTCAGTATGGTGTAGAGTTGTATACTTGAATCAAGAGTAAATATAGAGGCAGATACGAAGGCGGGCAAGCTGAGAGAGAGGGAAAGAAAGGGTCTGAATGAAAGGGAGGAGTCAGGCCTGCAGAAGGGGAGCTTTTGGTATTGTTTACTGATTAGTGTGATAAAGTGTTGTGTTGTGTTGTGAGGTGCAGAGAAAGAGAGAGAGGCTTGTGTGGTGATATTTGATGTTGATGTACAGCAATATGAAATAGTTCTCAGGAGAGAGAGAAAGAGATAGAAATTAGTGACACACACACACACACACACACACACAGTAATACTCTATAGAAACCTATTTCTTTCCTAATTTGTCTATCTCCATCTTGTTTTTCATTGTAAGTCATTAATGTTTATCTTGTATTGTCTTGGCATTATTAAAACATGAGGTATATTATTATTAGTGGTTGTAGTTTTGTATCACAACATTAACTTATATTAGTTTTGCCTGAAAATCTCTCGTTTTCTAACATTCTCCCATCCTGCAGGCCTGAGTCCAGACCGAGACCCAGAGAAATGTAAACAAACGCACCAGTCAGACTTGATATAGGAGTGAATTTGTTGCTTTTTAAAGCAGCAGTCGGTCTGTACATGTGTGAGGTGGCGAGGGGTGTCGCCAGGGGGCGGCTAGTAGCGTCTGCCACCAGGGAAATATGTAAAAACATAAAAAAGACACTTCTCAAGAAAGGTAAGGCCGGTTGCAGCTTTTATTTTTTCTTTATTTCTTTCCATCAGGTTAGGTTTATATTAATTCAGTTAGTTAGGTTTGGTTAAGTCTCTCTCTCTCTCTCTCTCTCTCTCTCTCTCTCTCTCTCTCTCTCTCTCTCTCTCTCTCTCTCTCTCTCTCTGTGGTGCTAATGGTGCAGGAAGGCCTTGTCTACCTGCACCATAAGCCACTATACCATGCGTCACTGTACATTTAAACTGTACCCCAAAAACTTAACCTAACTGGCCCTCACTTAAAAAAAAAATATATCGTTTTTTTTTCGTGTTCTTAATATTTCAGTGCTACAATACCACATCACTGTACCCTATGATGCTAATGGTGCAGGAAGGCCTTGTCTACCTTCACCATAAGCGACTGTACCATGCGTCACTGTACCTTAAAACTGTACCACAAAAACAACCTAACTGGCCCTCACCTGAAAAAAAATATCTTTTTTTTTTTGTGTTTGCTTAATATTTCAGTGCTACAGTACCACAGCACTGTACTCTATGGTGCTAATGGTGCAGGAAGGCCTTGTCTACCTTCACCATAAGCCACTGTACCATGTGTCACTGTACCTTAAATCTGTACCACAAAAACAACCTAACTGGCCCTCACCTGAAAAAAAATATCTTTTTTTTTTTAACCTAACCTAACCTAACCTAACCTTACCTATCCTAACCTAACCTAACCTAACCTGACCTGACCTGACCTAACCTAACCTAACCTAACCTAACCTGACTTAACCTAACCTAACCTAACCTAACCTGACCTGACCTAACCTAACCTAACCTAACCTAACCTAACCTAACCTTACTGACTGACTGACTGACTGACTGACTGACTGACTGACTGACTGACTGAGTGACTGATTGATTGGCTAGTTGGTTGAATGGCTAGCTGGCTGGTTGAATAGCTGACTGACTGGCTGACTGACTGACTGACTGACTGACTGACTAGCTGAGTGACTGATTGATTGGCTGGTTGGTTGAATGCTTAGCTGGCTGGTTGAATGGCTGACTGACTGACTGACTGACTGACTGACTGACTGACTGACTGACTGACTAGCTGAGTGACTGATTGATTGGCTGGTTGGTTGAATGGCTAGCTGGCTGGTTGAATGGCTAACTGACTGACTGACTGACTGACTGACTGACTGACTGACTGACTGACTGACTGACTGATTGATTGGCTGGTTGGTTGAATGGCTAGCTGGCTGGTTGAATGGCTGACTGACTGACTGACTGACTGACTGACTGACTGACTGACTGACTGACTGACTGACTGACTGACTGACTAACTGACTAGCTGAGTGACTGATTGATTGGCTGGTTGGTTGAATCGCTAGCTGGCTGGTTGAATGGCTGACTGACTGACTGACTGACTGACTGACTGACTGACTGACTGACTGACTAGCTGAGTGACTGATTGATTGGCTAGTTGGTTGAATGGCTAGCTGGCTGGTTGAATGGCTGACTGACTGGCTGACTGACTGACTGACTGACTGACTGACTGACTGACTGACTGACTGACTGACTGACTGACTAGCTGAGTGACTGATTGATTGGCTGGTTGGTTGAATGGCTAGCTGGCTGGTTGAATGGCTGACTGACTGACTGACTGACTGACTGACTGACTGACTGAGGCAGAGAGACAGGTAGGTGTTGGCAGGGTTGGTTTGGTTTGGAGTGTTGAGGTTTTATGATATTGTAGAGACAGAGAGGTTCAAAGCTTAATTAGACTTGTATCTTTGAGCCATGAGTCAGTAGAGAGGGAGAAAGAGGCAGACAGGCAGAGAGACAGGAAAAACAGGGAGGAAGAAAAGCTATTTGCACTGTACCTATAGGTCAGTATGGTGTAGAGTTGTATACTTGAATCAAGAGTAAATATAGAGGCAGATACGAAGGCGGGCAAGCTGAGAGAGAGGGAAAGAAAGGGTCTGAATGAAAGGGAGGAGTCAGGCCTGCAGAAGGGGAGCTTTTGGTATTGTTTACTGATTAGTGTGATAAAGTGTTGTGTTGTGTTGTGAGGTGCAGAGAAAGAGAGAGAGGCTTGTGTGGTGATATTTCATGTTGATGTACAGCAATATGAAACAGTTCTCAGGAGAGAGAGAAAGAGATAGAAATTAGTGACACACACACACACACACACACACACACACACACAGTAATACTCTATAGAAACCTATTTCTTTCCTAATTTGTCTATCTCCATCTTGTTTTTCATTGTAAGTCATTAATGTTTATCTTGTATTGTCTTGGCATTATGAAAACATGAGGTATATTATTATTAGTGGTTGTAGTTTTGTATCACAACATTAACTTATATTAGTTTTGCCTGAAAATCTCTCGTTTTCTAACATTCTCCCATCCTGCAGGCCTGAGTCCAGACCGAGACCCAGAGAAATGTAAACAAACGCACCAGTCAGACTTGATATAGGAGTGAATTTGTTGCTTTTTAAAGCGGCAGTCGGTCTCTACATGTGTGAGGTGGCGAGGGGTGTCGCCAGGGGGCGGCTAGTAGCGTCTGCCACCAGGGAAATATGTAAAAACATAAAAAAGACGCTTCTCAAGAAAGGTAAGGCCGGTTGCAGCTTTTATTTTTTCTTTATTTCTTTCCATCAGGTTAGGTTTATATTAATTCAGTTAGTTAGGTTTGGTTAAGTCTCTCTCTCTCTCTCTCTCTCTCTCTCTCTCTCTCTCTCTCTCTCTCTCTCTCTCTCTCTCTCTGTGGTGCTAATGGTGCAGGAAGGCCTTGTCTACCTGCACCATAAGCCACTATACCATGCGTCACTGTACATTTAAACTGTACCCCAAAAACTTAACCTAACTGGCCCTCACTTCAAAAAAAATATATCGTTTTTTTTTCGTGTTCTTAATATTTCAGTGCTACAATACCACATCACTGTACCCTATGATGCTAATGGTGCAGGAAGGCCTTGTCTACCTTCACCATAAGCGACTGTACCATGCGTCACTGTACCTTAAAACTGTACCACAAAAACAACCTAACTGGCCCTCACCTGAAAAAAATATCTTTTTTTTTTTTTGTGTTTGCTTAATATTTCAGTGCTACAGTACCACAGCACTGTACTCTATGGTGCTAATGCTGCAGGAAGGCCTTGTCTACCTTCACCATAAGCCACTGTACCATGTGTCACTGTACCTTAAATCTGTACCACAAAAACAACCTAACTGGCCCTCACCTGAAAAAAAATATCTTTTTTTTTTTAACCTAACCTAACCTAACCTAACCTTACCTAACCTAACATAACCTAACCTAACCTAACCTGACCTGACCTAACCTAACCTAACCTAACCTAACCTGACCTAACCTAACCTAACCTAACCTAACCTGACCTGACCTAACCTAACCTAACCTAACCTAACCTGACTGACTGACTGACTGACTGACTGACTGACTGACTGACTGACTGACTGATTGATTGGCTAGTTGGTTGAATGGCTAGCTGGCTGGTTGAATGGCTGACTGACTGGCTGACTGACTGACTGACTGACTGACTGACTGACTGACTAGCTGAGTGACTGATTGATTGGCTGGTTGGTTGAATGCCTAGCTGGCTGGTTGAATGGCTGACTGACTGACTGACTGACTGACTGACTGACTGACTGACTGACTGACTAGCTGAGTGACTGATTGATTGGCTGGTTGGTTGAATGGCTAGCTGGCTGGTTGAATGGCTAACTGACTGACTGACTGACTGACTGACTGACTGACTGACTGAGTGACTAATTGATTGGCTGGTTGGTTGAATGGCTAGCTGGCTGGTTGAATGGCTGACTGACTGACTGACTGACTGACTGACTGACTGACTGACTGACTGACTAACTGACTAGCTGAGTGACTGATTGATTGGCTGGTTGGTTGAATGGCTAGCTGGCTGGTTGAATGGCTGACTGACTGACTGACTGACTGACTGACTGACTGACTGACTGACTAGCTGAGTGACTGATTGATTGGCTAGTTGGTTGAATGGCTAGCTGGCTGGTTGAATGGCTGACTGACTGGCTGACTGACTGACTGACTGACTGACTGACTGACTGACTGACTGACTGACTGACTGACTGACTGACTAGCTGAGTGACTGATTGATTGGCTGGTTGGTTGAATGGCTAGCTGGCTGGTTGAATGGCTGACTGACTGACTGACTGACTGACTGACTGACTGACTGAGGCAGAGAGACAGGTAGGGTTGGCAGGGTTGGTTTGGTTTGGAGTGTTGAGGTTTTATGATATTGTAGAGACAGAGAGGTTCAAAGCTTAATTAGACTTGTATCTTTGAGCCATGAGTCAGTAGAGAGGGGGAAAGAGGCAGACAGGCAGAGAGACAGGAAAAACAGGGAGGAAGAAAAGCTATTTGCACTATACCTATAGGTCAGTATGGTGTAGAGTTGTATACTTGAATCAAGAGTAAATATAGAGGCAGATACGAAGGCGGGCAAGCTGAGAGAGAGGGAAAGAAAGGGTCTGAATGAAAGGGAGGAGTCAGGCCTGCAGAAGGGGAGCTTTTGGTATTGTTTACTGATTAGTGTGATAAAGTGTTGTGTTGTGTTGTGAGGTGCAGAGAAAGAGAGAGAGGCTTGTGTGGTGATATTTCATGTTGATGTACAGCAATATGAAATAGTTCTCAGGAGAGAGAGAAAGAGATAGAAATTAGTGACACACACACACACACACACACACACACACACACACACACACACACACACACACAGTAATATTCTATAGAAACCTATTTCTTTCCTAATTTGTCTATCTCCATCTTGTTTTTCATTGTAAGTCATTAATGTTTATCTTGTATTGTCTTGGCATTATTAAAACATGAGGTATATTATTATTAGTGGTTGTAGTTTTGTATCACAACATTAACTTATATTAGTTTTGCCTGAAAATCTCTCGTTTTCTAACATTCTCCCATCCTGCAGGCCTGAGTCCAGACCGAGACCCAGAGAAATGTAAACAAACGCACCAGTCAGACTTGATATAGGAGTGAATTTGTTGCTTTTTAAAGCGGCAGTCGGTCTCTACATGTGTGAGGTGGCGAGGGGTGTCGCCAGGGGGCGGCTAGTAGCGTCTGCCACCAGGGAAATATGTAAAAACATAAAAAAGACGCTTCTCAAGAAAGGTAAGGCCGGTTGCAGCTTTTATTTTTTCTTTATTTCTTTCCATCAGGTTAGGTTTATATTAATTCAGTTAGTTAGGTTTGGTTAAGTCTCTCTCTCTCTCTCTCTCTCTCTCTCTCTCTCTCTCTCTCTCTCTCTCTCTCTCTCTCTCTCTCTCTCTCTCTCTCTCTCTCTCTGTGGTGCTAATGGTGCAGGAAGGCCTTGTCTACCTGCACCATAAGCCACTATACCATGCGTCACTGTACATTTAAACTGTACCCCAATAAACTTAACCTAACTGGCCCTCACTTCAAAAAAAATATATCGTTTTTTTTTCGTGTTCTTAATATTTCAGTGCTACAATACCACATCACTGTACCCTATGATGCTAATGGTGCAGGAAGGCCTTGTCTACCTTCACCATAAGCGACTGTACCATGCGTCACTGTACCTTAAAACTGTACCACAAAAACAACCTAACTGGCCCTCACCTGAAAAAAAATATCTTTTTTTTTTTTGTGTTTGCTTAATATTTCAGTGCTACAGTACCACAGCACTGTACTTTATGGTGCTAATGGTGCAGGAAGGCCTTGTCTACCTTCACCATAAGCCACTGTACCATGTGTCACTGTACCTTAAATCTGTACCACAAAAACAACCTAACTGGCCCTCACCTGAAAACAAATATCTTTTTTTTTTTAACCTAACCTAACCTAACCTAACCTTACCTAACCTAACATAACCTAACCTTACCTGACCTGACCTGACCTAACCTAACCTAACCTAACCTAACCTGACCTAACCTAACCTAACCTAACCTAACCTGACCTGACCTAACCTAACCTAACCTAACCTAACCTAACCTAACCTGACTGACTGACTGACTGACTGACTGACTGACTGACTGACTGACTGACTGACTGACTGAGTGACTGATTGATTGGCTAGTTGGTTGAATGGCTAGCTGGCTGGTTGAATGGCTGACTGACTGGCTGACTGACTGACTGACTGACTGACTGACTGACTGACTAGCTGAGTGACTGATTGATTGGCTGGTTGGTTGAATGCCTAGCTGGCTGGTTGAATGGCTGACTGACTGACTGACTGACTGACTGACTGACTGACTGACTGACTGACTAGCTGAGTGACTGATTGATTGGCTGGTTGGTTGAATGGCTAGCTGGCTGGTTGAATGGCTAACTGACTGACTGACTGACTGACTGACTGACTGACTGACTGACTGAGTGACTGATTGATTGGCTGGTTGGTTGAATGGCTAGCTGGCTGGTTGAATGGCTGACTGACTGACTGACTGACTGACTGACTGACTGACTGACTGACTGACTGACTGACTAACTGACTAGCTGAGTGACTGATTGATTGGCTGGTTGGTTGAATGGCTAGCTGGCTGGTTTAATGGCTGACTGACTGACTGACTGACTGACTGACTGACTGACTGACTGACTAGCTGAGTGACTGATTGATTGGCTAGTTGGTTGAATGGCTAGCTGGCTGGTTGAATGGCTGACTGACTGGCTGACTGACTGACTGACTGACTGACTGACTGACTGACTGACTGACTGACTGACTGACTGACTAGCTGAGTGACTGATTGATTGGCTGGTTGGTTGAATGGCTAGCTGGCTGGTTGAATGGCTGACTGACTGACTGACTGACTGACTGACTGACTGACTGAGGCAGAGAGACAGGTAGGTGTTGGCAGGGTTGGTTTGGTTTGGAGTGTTGAGGTTTTATGATATTGTAGAGACAGAGAGGTTCAAAGCTTAATTAGACTTTTATCTTTGAGCCATGAGTCAGTAGAGAGGGAGAAAGAGGCAGACAGGCAGAGAGACAGGAAAAACAGGGAGGAAGAAAAGCTATTTGCACTGTACCTATAGGTCAGTATGGTATAGAGTTGTATACTTGAATCAAGAGTAAATATAGAGGCAGATACGAAGGCGGGCAAGCTGAGAGAGAGGGAAAGAAAGGGTCTGAATGAAAGGGAGGAGTCAGGCCTGCAGAAGGGGAGCTTTTGGTATTGTTTACTGATTAGTGTGATAAAGTGTTGTGTTGTGTTGTGAGGTGCAGAGAAAGAGAGAGAGGCTTGTGTGGTGATATTTCATGTTGATGTACAGCAATATGAAACAGTTCTCAGGAGAGAGAGAAAGAGATAGAAATTAGTGACACACACACACACACACACACACACACACACACACACAGTAATACTCTATAGAAACCTATTTCTTTCCTAATTTGTCTATCTCCATCTTGTTTTTCATTGTAAGTCATTAATGTTTATCTTGTATTGTCTTGGCATTATTAAAACATGAGGTATATTATTATTAGTGGTTGTAGTTTTGTATCACAACATTAACTTATATTAGTTTTGCCTGAAAATCTCTCGTTTTCTAACATTCTCCCATCCTGCAGGCCTGAGTCCAGACCGAGACCCAGAGAAATGTAAACAAACGCACCAGTCAGACTTGATATAGGAGTGAATTTGTTGCTTTTTAAAGCGGCAGTCGGTCTCTACATGTGTGAGGTGGCGAGGGGTGTCGCCAGGGGGCGGCTAGTAGCATCTGCCACCAGGGAAATATGTAAAAACATAAAAAAGACGCTTCTCAAGAAAGGTAAGGCCGGTTGCAGCTTTTATTTTTTCTTTATTTCTTTCCATCAGGTTAGGTTTATATTAATTCAGTTAGTTAGGTTTGGTTAAGTCTCTCTCTCTCTCTCTCTCTCTCTCTCTCTCTCTCTCTCTCTCTCTCTCTCTCTCTCTCTCTCTCTCTCTCTCTCTCTCTCTCTCTCTCTCTCTCTGTGGTGCTAATGGTGCAGGAAGGCCTTGTCTACCTGCACCATAAGCCACTATACCATGCGTCACTGTACATTTAAACTGTACCCCAAAAACTTAACCTAACTGGCCCTCACTTCAAAAAAAATATATCGTTTTTTTTTCGTGTTCTTAATATTTCAGTGCTACAATACCACATCACTGTACCCTATGATGCTAATGGTGCAAGAAGGCCTTGTCTACCTTCACCATAAGCGACTGTACCATGCGTCACTGTACCTTAAAACTGTACCACAAAAACAACCTAACTGGCCCTCACCTGAAAAAAAATATCTTTTTTTTTTGTGTTTGCTTAATATTTCAGTGCTACAGTACCACAGCACTGTACTCTATGGTGCTAATGGTGCAGGAAGGCCTTGTCTACCTTCACCATAAGCCACTGTACCATGTGTCACTGTACCTTAAATCTGTACCACAAAAACAACCTAACTGGCCCTCACCTGAAAAAAAATATCTTTTTTTTTTTAACCTAACCTAACCTAACCTAACCTTACCTAACCTAACATAACCTAACCTAACCTGACCTGACCTGACCTAACCTAACCTAACCTAACCTGACCTGACCTAACCTAACCTAACCTAACCTAACCTGACCTGACCTAACCTAACCTAACCTAACCTAACCTAACCTGACTGACTGACTGACTGACTGACTGACTGACTGACTGACTGACTGACTGATTGATTGGCTAGTTGGTTGAATAGCTAGCTGGCTGGTTGAATGGCTGACTGACTGGCTGACTGACTGACTGACTGACTGACTGACTGACTGACTAGCTGAGTGACTGATTGATTGGCTGGTTGGTTGAATGCCTAGCTTGCTGGTTGAATGGCTGACTGACTGACTGACTGACTGACTGACTGACTGACTGACTGACTAGCTGAGTGACTGATTGATTGGCTGGTTGGTTGAATGGCTAGCTGGCTGGTTGAATGGCTAACTGACTGACTGACTGACTGACTGACTGACTAACTGACTAGCTGAGTGACTGATTGATTGGCTGGTTGGTTGAATGGCTAGCTGGCTGGTTGAATGGCTGACTGACTGACTGACTGACTGACTGACTGACTGACTAGCTGAGTGACTGATTGATTGGCTAGTTGGTTGAATGGCTAGCTGGCTGGTTGAATGGCTGACTGACTGGCTGACTGACTGACTGACTGACTGACTGACTGACTGACTGACTGACTGACTGACTGACTAGCTGAGTGACTGATTGATTGGCTGGTTGGTTGAATGGCTAGCTGGCTGGTTGAATGGCTGACTGACTGACTGACTGACTGACTGACTGACTGACTGAGGCAGAGAGACAGGTAGGTGTTGGCAGGGTTGGTTTGGTTTGGAGTGTTGAGGTTTTATGATATTGTAGAGACAGAGAGGTTCAAAGCTTAATTAGACTTGTATCTTTGAGCCATGAGTCAGTAGAGAGGGGGAAAGAGGCAGACAGGCAGAGAGACAGGAAAAACAGGGAGGAAGAAAAGCTATTTGCACTGTACCTATAGGTCAGTATGGTGTAGAGTTGTATACTTGAATCAAGAGTAAATATAGAGGCAGATACGAAGGCGGGCAAGCTGAGAGAGAGGGAAAGAAAGGGTCTGAATGAAAGGGAGGAGTCAGGCCTGCAGAAGGGGAGCTTTTGGTATTGTTTACTGATTAGTGTGATAAAGTGTTGTGTTGTGTTGTGAGGTGCAGAGAAAGAGAGAGAGGCTTGTGTGGTGATATTTCATGTTGATGTACAGCAATATGAAATAGTTCTCAGGAGAGAGAGAAAGAGATAGAAATTAGTGACACACACACACACACACACACACACACACACACACACACACACACACACACACAGTAATACTCTATAGAAACCTATTTCTTTCCTAATTTGTCTATCTCCATCTTGTTTTTCATTGTAAGTCATTAATGTTTATCTTGTATTGTCTTGGCATTATTAAAACATGAGGTATATTATTATTAGTGGTTGTAGTTTTGTATCACAACATTAACTTATATTAGTTTTGCCTGAAAATCTCTCGTTTTCTAACATTCTCCCATCCTGCAGGCCTGAGTCCAGACCGAGACACAGAGAAATGTAAACAAACGCACCAGTCAGACTTGATATAGGAGTGAATTTGTTGCTTTTTAAAGCGGCAGTCGGTCTCTACATGTGTGAGGTGGCGAGGGGTGTCGCCAGGGGGCGGCTAGTAGCGTCTGCCACCAGGGAAATATGTAAAAACATAAAAAAGACGCTTCTCAAGAAAGGTAAGGCCGGTTGCAGCTTTTATTTTTTCTTTATTTCTTTCCATCAGGTTAGGTTTATATTAATTCAGTTAGTTAGGTTTGGTTAAGTCTCTCTCTCTCTCTCTCTCTCTCTCTCTCTCTCTCTCTCTCTCTCTCTCTCTCTCTCTCTCTCTCTCTCTCTGTGGTGCTAATGGTGCAGGAAGGCCTTGTCTACCTGCACCATAAGCCACTATACCATGCGTCACTGTACATTTAAACTGTACCCCAAAAACTTAACCTAACTGGCCCTCACTTCAAAAAAAATATATCGTTTTTTTTTCGTGTTCTTAATATTTCAGTGCTACAATACCACATCACTGTACCCTATGATGCTAATGGTGCAGGAAGGCCTTGTCTACCTTCACCATAAGCGACTGTACCATGCGTCACTATACCTTAAAACTGTACCACAAAAACAACCTAACTGGCCCTCACCTGAAAAAAAATATCTTTTTTTTTTTGTGTTTGCTTAATATTTCAGTGCTACAGTACCACAGCACTGTACTCTATGGTGCTAATGGTGCAGGAAGGCCTTGTCTACCTTCACCATAAGCCACTGTACCATGTGTCACTGTACCTTAAATCTGTACCACAAAAACAACCTAACTGGCCCTCACCTGAAAAAAAATATCTTTTTTTTTTTTAACCTAACCTAACCTAACCTAACCTTACCTAACCTAACATAACCTAACCTAACCTGACCTGACCTGACCTAACCTAACCTAACCTAACCTAACCTGACCTAACCTAACCTAACCTAACCTAACCTGACCTGACCTAACCTAACCTAACCTAACCTAACCTAACCTAACCTAACCTGACTGACTGACTGACTGACTGACTGACTGACTGACTGACTGACTGACTGAGTGACTGATTGATTGGCTAGTTGGTTGAATGGCTAGCTGGCTGGTTGAATGGCTGACTGACTGGCTGACTGACTGACTGACTGACTGACTGACTGACTGACTGACTAGCTGAGTGACTGATTGATTGGCTGGTTGGTTGAATGCCTAGCTGGCTGGTTGAATGGCTGACTGACTGACTGACTGACTGACTGACTGACTGACTGACTGACTGACTAGCTGAGTGACTGATTGATTGGCTGGTTGGTTGAATGGCTAGCTGGCTGGTTGAATGGCTAACTGACTGACTGACTGACTGACTGACTGACTGACTGACTGACTGACTGAGTGACTGATTGATTGGCTGGTTGGTTGAATGGCTAGCTGGCTGGTTGAATGGCTGACTGACTGACTGACTGACTGACTGACTGACTGACTGACTGACTGACTGACTGACTAACTGACTAGCTGAGTGACTGATTGATTGGCTGGTTGGTTGAATGGCTAGCTGGCTGGTTGAATGGCTGACTGACTGACTGACTGACTGACTGACTGACTGACTTGCTGAGTGACTGATTGATTGGTTAGTTGGTTGAATGGCTAGCTGGCTGGTTGAATGGCTGACTGACTGGCTGACTGACTGACTGACTGACTGACTGACTGACTGACTGACTGACTGACTGACTAGCTGAGTGACTGATTGATTGGCTGGTTGGTTGAATGGCTAGCTGGCTGGTTGAATGGCTGACTGACTGACTGACTGACTGACTGACTGACTGACTGAGGCAGAGAGACAGGTAGGTGTTGGCAGGGTTGGTTTGGTTTGGAGTGTTGAGGTTTTATGATATTGTAGAGACAGAGAGGTTCAAAGCTTAATTAGACTTTTATCTTTGAGCCATGAGTCAGTAGAGAGGGAGAAAGAGGCAGACAGGCAGAGAGACAGGAAAAACAGGGAGGAAGAAAAGCTATTTGCACTGTACCTATAGGTCAGTATGGTGTAGAGTTGTATACTTGAATCAAGAGTAAATATAGAGGCAGATACGAAGGCGGGCAAGCTGAGAGAGAGGGAAAGAAAGGGTCTGAATGAAAGGGAGGAGTCAGGCCTGCAGAAGGGGAGCTTTTGGTATTGTTTACTGATTAGTGTGATAAAGTGTTGTGTTGTGTTGTGAGGTGCAGAGAAAGAGAGAGAGGCTTGTGTGGTGATATTTCATGTTGATGTACAGCAATATGAAACAGTTCTCAGGAGAGAGAGAAAGAGATAGAAATTAGTGACACACACACACACACACACACACACACACACACACACACACACACACACACACAGTAATACTCTATAGAAACCTATTTCTTTCCTAATTTGTCTATCTCCATCTTGTTTTTCATTGTAAGTCATTAATGTTTATCTTGTATTGTCTTGGCATTATTAAAACATGAGGTATATTATTATTAGTGGTTGTAGTTTTGTATCACAACATTAACTTATATTAGTTTTGCCTGAAAATCTCTCGTTTTCTAACATTCTCCCATCCTGCAGGCCTGAGTCCAGACCGAGACCCAGAGAAATGTAAACAAACGCACCAGTCAGACTTGATATAGGAGTGAATTTGTTGCTTTTTAAAGCGGCAGTCGGTCTCTACATGTGTGAGGTGGCGAGGGGTGTCGCCAGGGGGCGGCTAGTAGCGTCTGCCACCAGGGAAATATGTAAAAACATAAAAAAGACGCTTCTCAAGAAAGGTAAGGCCGGTTGCAGCTTTTATTTTTTCTTTATTTCTTTCCATCAGGTTAGGTTTATATTAATTCAGTTAGTTAGGTTTGGTTAAGTCTCTCTCTCTCTCTCTCTCTCTCTCTCTCTCTCTCTCTCTCTCTCTCTCTCTCTCTCTCTCTCTGTGGTGCTAATGGTGCAGGAAGGCCTTGTCTACCTGCACCATAAGCCACTATACCATGCGTCACTGTACATTTAAACTGTACCCCAAAAACTTAACCTAACTGGCCCTCACTTCAAAAAAAATATATCGTTTTTTTTTCGTGTTCTTAATATTTCAGTGCTACAATACCGCATCACTGTACCCTATGATGCTAATGGTGCAGGAAGGCCTTGTCTACCTTCACCATAAGCGACTGTACCATGCGTCACTGTACCTTAAAACTGTACCACAAAAACAACCTAACTGGCCCTCACCTGAAAAAAAATATCTTTTTTTTTTTGTGTTTGCTTAATATTTCAGTGCTACAGTACCACAGCACTGTACTCTATGGTGCTAATGGTGCAGGAAGGCCTTGTCTACCTTCACCATAAGCCACTGTACCATGTGTCACTGTACCTTAAATCTGTACCACAAAAACAACCTAACTGGCCCTCACCTGAAAAAAAATATCTTTTTTTTTTTTAACCTAACCTAACCTAACCTAACCTTACCTAACCTAACCTAACCTAACCTAACCTGACCTGACCTGACCTAACCTAACCTAACCTAACCTAACCTGACCTAACCTAACCTAACCTAACCTAACCTGACCTGACCTAACCTAACCTAACCTAACCTAACCTAACCTAACCTAACCTGACTGACTGACTGACTGACTGACTGACTGACTGACTGACTGACTGACTGACTGACTGACTGATTGATTGGCTAGTTGGTTGAATGGCTAGCTGGCTGGTTGAATGGCTGACTGACTGGCTGACTGACTGACTGACTGACTGACTGACTGACTGACTAACTGACTAGCTGAGTGACTGATTGATTGGCTGGTTGGTTGAATGGCTAGCTGGCTGGTTGAATGGCTGACTGACTGACTGACTGACTGACTGACTGACTGACTGACTAGCTGAGTGACTGATTGATTGGCTAGTTGGTTGAATGGCTAGCTGGCTGGTTGAATGGCTGACTGACTGGCTGACTGACTGACTGACTGACTGACTGACTGACTGACTGACTGACTGACTGACTGACTAGCTGAGTGACTGATTGATTGGCTGGTTGGTTGAATGGCTAGCTGGCTGGTTGAATGGCTGACTGACTGACTGACTGACTGACTGACTGACTGACTGAGGCAGAGAGACAGGTAGGTGTTGGCAGGGTTGGTTTGGTTTGGAGTGTTGAGGTTTTATGATATTGTAGAGACAGAGAGGTTCAAAGCTTAATTAGACTTGTATCTTTGAGCCATGAGTCAGTAGAGAGGGGGAAAGAGGCAGACAGGCAGAGAGACAGGAAAAACAGGGAGGAAGAAAAGCTATTTGCACTGTACCTATAGGTCAGTATGGTGTAGAGTTGTATACTTGAATCAAGAGTAAATATAGAGGCAGATACGAAGGCGGGCAAGCTGAGAGAGAGGGAAAGAAAGGGTCTGAATGAAAGGGAGGAGTCAGGCCTGCAGAAGGGGAGCTTTTGGTATTGTTTACTGATTAGTGTGATAAAGTGTTGTGTTGTGTTGTGAGGTGCAGAGAAAGAGAGAGAGGCTTGTGTGGTGATATTTCATGTTGATGTACAGCAATATGAAATAGTTCTCAGGAGAGAGAGAAAGAGATAGAAATTAGTGACACACACACACACACACACACACACACACACACACAGTAATACTCTATAGAAACCTATTTCTTTCCTAATTTGTCTATCTCCATCTTGTTTTTCATTGTAAGTCATTAATGTTTATCTTGTATTGTCTTGGCATTATTAAAACATGAGGTATATTATTATTAGTGGTTGTAGTTTTGTATCACAACAT